>NC_052516.1:5714132-5881632 GCF_014356525.2 Nilaparvata lugens | reverse complement strand
ATTAATTGAATTATAATGCTTAGTAATTCAATTTATTGAAAATTTATGTGACTGCTTGAAGGGGGTTTATCTTATGTAAGCATTGAAATGACTATAATCAAGGCACATAATGGCAAGGCAACGCTGTTCTCCACTGCAATTATAACGTGGGCCTCACTATGAGCGTTACCAACTTAATTTTGATTTTGCTGCACTGGTGCTCAATATAACCTACTAACTATTTTGCATTGTCATGTTGCAAATCTGGAGTACGCAAAGTACTCACTTTGCGCACTAGTGCGGAAAAGTGATTCTTTGCGGCCTGCAATCAGTGCAGAAATGGTCACTTTTCAAGGTATCTGTAGGAAAAAGGGTTTTGAGAAATTCTCAGTGATTTGTTTCAATACTCCAAGGGATCTCCGTCCTTATTATATATATATATTCCTCCATCATCAACCGAATTTGTGAGAGCTAATTAATTTAGAAAATCATCCTTCAATTCAACTACAATCAAGATTATTAATTTCCATAACTACAACAATATTCTATTCATGATCACAAAGTCATAGGAATTGACTCCATGAAAACAAAGCAGGAGGATACTAAATCGATACTGAAACACATGACTCTCTTTCCGACACTCTCACACGTTCTCTCATTCTTTATACCACACACACTCTCTCACTCACCTCTCACAAACTTCCTCTTCCTCTCTCATATCCAACCTTATCTCTTCCTACAGAATTTATGAGTTAGTTAAAGTGAACTTCAGTGAACTGTTTTACAATAGTTATTCTTTCTGTGACAATTTGAAGACATTTGGAAAGAAGTATTTTCCGTGTTGAAGTGAATTTGATCAACAATAAAATGGACATGGATGTGGAAATGTGCTCCAAGAGTGATATTAGGACTGATGTTTCTCTAAAAAATAATTCACTGGAGACGTCTCCTCAAATTTCAAAAGGTAGGATGAAAAATTTGATTTATTTACTTCATAGTTTGGTGAATAACCATGATGTTGAAAACATTCTTAATGAATCTTCCCTCTCATATTACATCATTTCAACAAGATTCCAGTATTTTTATCAGACTCTCTTATTCTTGTTGTTGTTGTTCTTCTTCTTCTTCTTCTTCTTCTTCTTCTTCTTCTTCTTCTTCTTCTTCTTCTTCTTCTTCTTCTTCTTCTTCTTCTTCTTCTTCTTCTTCTTCCTCTTCCTCTTCTTCCTCTTCTTCTTCTTCTTCTTTCGTCTGCCATTGGCCTAGACAAGCCACTAAGCCACTCCCACAATAATTGACTAGTAATGGATGGACCGCTATTGCTGTGTCGTTTGAAAGAGCCAATGACAGGCGTTCATTTTGTGATCGGATAAGATAGGTCATCTACCAATCATATAGCTAGGAATCAACCAATCATATCGCTAGCCCATTCCTGTAGATTATGCTTCTATGTTCATCTGGTCTAAATTACTGGATATTGTAAACTATTGTTTGACAACTGAATTTGGAACTCCATTTTAGTACAATATGTGGCGTTGTGACAATCTCAGGTTTTTCTTATTTATTGATTGATTCATACAATATACGTCCATCATCAAAACGATATGAAGAGGAAAAATAAGGTAACCTTGTGCTATTCCTCTACCAAATTCAGATAAGGTAAAACCTAGTCCAAAATTAGTTTTAATTTTTCTGCTCAAAATTTTCAAGTTTATTTCAATATTATTGAAACTTTCGGATTTTCCAGTGTTATTTCCGGCTCTTATCAACCCTTCGAAATTCAAAATTCATCAGTCATATCTCGAATACGTATTCTCTGAGTGTTAATCTTTGGTGAAAACAGAAATTTTAAACTTAACCTCACTTTGGACTATTTATGTGCCAAAATCAAGGAATTTAAGAAGTTTTGGGCAATTGCCTGTTTCTCTTTCCAAATATCGTGTTTGTGACTGTTCTAATAAAAAATAAATAAATAAATAAAATAGCTTAAATCTTGTTATTATTATTAGCGTATGGCTTTGAATGGTTAACCCAAGGGTAGTTCCAGCTCGCCGGATATAGTAAATAAAATCTTGTAAATTCAGTAATCTTGAATCTTGTAATAGTTAACTTCACAAAACTTTCAGTCTTTTATTATTTGTTCACATTGTTTTGAGCTGTGGATTCGAAAAATGAGAATATTCATTGATTGTCTTCTTCATCACATCAAAATCAAACTCCTCCACTGCTACATTTTCTCAATACTCTTCTATGGGATGGAGTCATTGACATTGACCAAGTCAACTGAAAAAAGACTCGAGGCTTTTGAGATGTGGCTGTATAGAAGAGTGTTGAGAATTACATGGATGGACAGAGTGACCAACAAAGCTGTATTGGAGCGAATGGATAAGGATTTGGAAGTGATGAACATCATCAAGAGCAGGAAGCTTGCATATTTTGGCCATATAATGCGTAATGAAGTAAAATACGGCCTGCTGAAATCCGTTCTCCAAGGAAAGATCTATGGCAGAAGAGGACCAGGAAGAAGGAGAATATCATGGCTGAAAAACCTGCGTACCTGGTTCTCTAAAACTACAACAGAACTTTTCAGGATGGCTGTAAATAAGATAACCATAGTCAGGCTGATCGCCATTATTCGGAACGAATAGGCACTAGCAGAAGAAGATCTTCTTCATGAATTTTGAATAGTATTTTGTGCCGTTATGTGTAAGTAATGATAAGTCTATAAATCATTCCATCTACTGACCAACTTTGAGCAGTCAGCATAGGTTCAATGATAAACTCTTAATGAATAAGGATAAGGATAAGTTGATGAAGGAATGATGAGAGTTTGAAGAGAAACTCATCATAAAAATCTGGTGTGGCGCACTCACACAACTTTCCTTGCCATTAAGAAAATTGATCACCTGACGCTAGTGTACTCGCGCATCTCAAGTCTACTATTCAAAGATATGAGACAGCTGGTGATAGGTCAATAGCGCTGGAAGCACGCTATATCTGCTATCTCTTCGTAGTGAATGATTTAATAGAACCAACAGTTGCCAACAGTATGCAATTTAATAATCACATTTTCTCGGATTTCAAGCTTATTTTCAACTAGGTGGAAATGTTACTGGACATTAATTGCAGAGATTTTCATGCTCAATCTTTTCCACTTGAAAGTTTCTGTTTAATTTGTATATGAAGGCTGATAATTGAGAATCTAAAATCAAACTTTGCATAGATGGGGCAAAGCTCCTGAAGTTTTTACAGATATAGGACTTGTTGCAGTTGATAGAGCTTATCAATGACTATTCCACGTTTAAATTTGATCAAAATCGTTGGGGCCGTTTTTGATAAAATCGCGAAAAACCCTGTTTTTGACAACATTTTCGCCATTTTAGCCGCCATCTTGGATTGCATTTGATCGAAATTGTTCGTGTCGCATCCTTATAGTGTAAGGACCTTACGTTCCAAATTTCAAGTCATTCCGTTAACTGGGAGATGAGATATCGTGTACACAGACGCACATACACTCATACACACACACACACACACACACATACATACAGACCAATACCCAAAAATCACTTTTTCGGACTCAGGAGACCTTGAAACGTATAGAAATTTAGAAATTGGGGTACCTTAATTTTTTTTGGAAAGCAATACTCTCCTTACCTATGGTAATAGGGCAAGGAAAGTAAAAATTCACTATATTTATTTTTTTTATTCATATCCACCGAATTTTTTCAATTTGATATAAAGAAGCTTATATTTTTTCCTCCAGCACTACATGTGATAGACATGACTATTCTTCTAGAAATCAACTAATTCTAAATTATGTAACATTTAAAGATCCTCTGCTATGCCAGAAACTAATGGATTGAGGAACTGTGTGTTCTTTACAGAAATATGATGAGAAACTACTAGAAATATTCAGGAAAAAACTAAAAATGTTGAGAAAGTAATACAGTAACATTCTGGAATGTGCCACTTCTTGAAACAATAATGTGATGGCAAGAAAGTGACGTAGATAATACTAGTAGAGAACGAGAGTACTCTCCTTCTTCTTCTTCTTCTTCTTCTTCTTCTTCTTCTTCTTCTTCTTCTTCTTCTCTTCTTCTTCTTCTTCTCTTCTTCTTCTTCTTCTTCTTCTCCTTCTTCTTCTTCTTCTTCATCTTCTTCTTATTATCATCCTCCTTCTTCTTCTCCTCCTTCATGTTCTCTAACTTCTCAATCATCTTCATCCTCTTCTCCCAATCTCCTTCTTCTTCTCTTCCTCCATGTTCTCTAACTTCTCAATCATCTTCATCCTCTTCTCCCAATATTCTCCACCTTCTTCTTCTTCTTCTTCTTCTCTCTTCTTTTCTCCTTCTTCTTCTACCTCTTCTCATACTTCTTCTTCTTCCTTCTCTTCTTCTAAGAGTTATGATAGTATTGAGAGTGAAGTTCTGAGACGGCCAAAAAACCAACGAGAGAGTCTGTTAGTTCAGGAGAGTGTGCAAGATTCTAAAATAGAACTCGGAAAGTGTTCGAACTCCGGTAATCTGACATCAGGTGTTGCTGCTCATTCTCCCCCGCTCTCTCCCACTCACTCACTCTCATCATCTCTCATTTGGTAGAGAGTTAGTGGGGAGGATATTTTTAATATTCTTTCCGAAGAATGGACATTGATATGTCCAAAGCTCCGCCAATTTATGTAGATGCATAACAATTTAATATCTATAGTTATTATATTACAAATTACTTTTTCATATCATATACAGTTCAATAATTATTTTCTTAGTCTATATTATGTAAATTCATCTATAATTTTGCTGTATTGTAAGTTATTGTATATAATTGTATAAGCCAGTATATTGTAATCTACATAAATAAAGTACTCAATCAATCAATCAATCAATCCCCTTTCTCTCTCTCATATGCTCTCTTCTCTCACACACACATTCTCTTCATTCTTCTTTTTCACCCTCTTTTTTCAAACCACCAGTAGGTACTCATGTGGTATTTCCCCTTCTTCATTGTTATTTCAGTAATATTTATAACATCTTCATCCACTTATTTTTCTCCCATTCTTTTTGCTATCAATTGTACCAATCTATCATTATTTTATATACCCTTATTTTCCATTCCACACGTCCTGTCTATGATTTGTTGAGAAATATTCTTGTTATCATCCATATTTTTCGTCCTTTCTATTATGTATTGTTTTCTTCAGGTGTTTATCTTCTTGACTCTCTTTCACTCTTCTTCCTCTCTCTCTCTCTGTCTCACTCCTCTCTTCCCATCTTTTTCTCTTTCTCTCTCTTGGTTGTGTGTCAGAAAAGACTTGGAGTCCTAACTCCGCCCTCAATGAAAGCAATCAATCAATCTTTCTATCTCACTCACTCACTCTCACTCTTCTCTCTCTATCCCTTCGTTCTCTACTTCTCTCTCTGTATTATCCATCTTTTTCTCTTGAGTATTATTCTTTCTTCGAACATTCTGTACACTTTTTCTCAACTCTTTCCATTCTATCTCGGACTTTCTCTCTCTCATTTAGAGTCTCTTTTTCCTGAGTTGTGACAGAGATTGGATTGTTTTCGAGTTGTTAAAATTCAGGGTAGGAGATCGGAATGTTTTGTTGACGTGCAATGGAGTGAGACAAAGAGATGAATAGATGATGAGATAGAAAGAAATGAAGGAGAGGTTGACCTAACAAGTGTTGTGCTATAATATGAGACCTTTCACCACAATAAAGAGTGAGTTATTTACTGAAACATAAAATCTCACCTCCATTCACAGATCAGAGAAATCACTCATCTTCATCAAATGCTTCCAACTTAGTAATGCTTCTAAGAATAGTAGTGAATTCCGCCAATGTAATCACATATTATTTGTTCCTCTCGTCAGGTGTTATCATTCCTGAGAGTTTAAGCGATTTTAATTTTTACCATGTCTGCAGGTTTCTAAGGAGGGTATTTGGCTGCACTAGAGTTGATAGAATAAGAAACACTGATATAAGACAGGGTTTATTGGTTGCTCCTCTACATGAAAGAATTATTCAAAATAGACGCAACTGGTGCAGTCATTTGGATAGAATGCCACCTGGAAGAATTCCCGTTGTAGTCCAAAACTATAGACCTACAGGAAAAAGAGATGTAGGGAGACCAAGAAAGAGATGGGTACCGGAACAGGTTCATTAATAAACCTAATCCCTCAAGTGAAGATGATGAGATGATGATGACCATTTCTGCAAAAATCCATTATGGGTTTGAATCAATTCAAGGATTTCATGAGGAATGGAAATCTCCCAGATTTGGTTGATATTAGGGCTATGGATAGAGGTTGACCTAACAAGTGTCCTGCTATAATATCAGACGTTCAGCTACAATACAGGGTGAGTTATCCACTGAAACATCAAATATCACCTCCACTCTCAGATCAGAAAAATCACTCATCTTCAAATGCTTATAACTCAAGAATAGGAGTGAAGTTCGCCAATGTGATTAAATAATAATGAGAATTGTTAAAAACGAAGGAGACAAAAATTATACATAAAGAACATCATGGACACTGGAGGGAGAAGTGGTGAACTACCATTTCAAGAGTAATTATCGAGAAAAGAGAGAGGTGAGCTTCATAAATCTGGGACCAGAAAAAGAATAGGAGAACAAAAGAAACGAGAAAAGAGGAAAGGGGAATTATAAAAGATAGGTAAGACCAGAACAAGAATAAGGAAACGAAAAAAAAATCAGTAACAGAATGACAAAGGATAAAGAGGTGAAAATATCCGGAGGAGGTTAGAGAAAGGCAAAAAAAAGAAGGGCTTTCAGAGGGGCTAGATCATTCTATCAAAGAGAGGAGGTGAGAAAGACCATTCTAATAGAGTGAGAGGAAGTGGAAGTGAAAGAGAGAGACGGAGTGAGTGAGGGTGGGAGAGGGAAAGAGAGTGAGTGACAAAGAAAGAAGTATAAGGTATTGAATGAAAAAGACTAAGAAATTGTCAAAAAACCACTGATTTATTGATAATTCTGATTCTGATAAACAGAGATTGACAATGTTGTAATAACCGAAACCGGTCTTTCTAATTATCAATAAATCAGTGGTTTTTTGACAATTTCTTAGTCTTTTTCATTCAATATGAATAATTACCACAATATCAACTTCTCAACTACACAAAAAGTATAAGGTACTTGAGAGAGAGAGAGATTGATTGAATGAGTACTTTATGTAGATTACAATATACTGGCTTTTACACTTATAAACAATAGCTTACAATGAGGCAAATTATAGATGAATTTACATAATATAGACTAAGATTATAATTATTGAACTGTACATGATATGAAAAAAGGAATCTGTAATAACTATAGATAATATTGTTATGCATCTATATAAATTGGCGGAGCTTTGGACATATCAATGTCTATTCTTTGGAAATTATATTCAAAATACCCTTCCCACTAACTCTCCACCATTGAGAAAGTGGAAAAGAGAGGGAGAAAGAGAGAGTAAGAGATTAAAAAAGAAGGATGTGGTACATGAGAGAGAGAATGAGTGAGAATGGTGCTGGGGAGGGGTAGGAGAGAAAGAGACCGAATTCTCAAAACCCAGAGAAAGGTGTAGGAAGACAATTTAAATAGAGTGAACAGATTTGAAAGAGAGAGAGTGAAAGAGAAGGAGTGGGGGAGTGAGAGAAGAGAGAGAGAGAAGAAGATACAGTGATGGGGAGTGAGAAAGAGTCAAGGAGCTCCATTAGAGGGAAATAAGGTAGTACGATTGGGGGGAAGGTGCTTAGAGGAGCAAAGGGGCAACTCCAAATTTTCGAAGCCCCCAAACTCCGTGCCAAGTCTCTCCTGTGCTCTCTCTTCAGTAGCCATTTTGCAACCGGCAAACGCGGTAAGGTCGCGACTTTATTCGAGTTAAGTTCAGCGCGACTTGATTCCGAACTTAAATTCACAGTCGTCGATTTGAACTTAAATTCGTCAAATATCACGTGATCCACAAGCTGTGCGTAGTTGAATAATTGTCAATGTGTGGGTGTGTTTGTGTGGATGTGTTATTTATAGAATGATTGCAGGTGTAATGAATAGGTGATTTTGTTGGGAGAGGATTGAAATTGTGCTAGAAGTACCCTACAAGATTTATTGAGGTAATACTGGACCTATAAATTCAAAAATATTATTCTCAAAATTGAATAGATTTGGTGTTAATTCAAGTAATTAATAAAAAAACTAAAGATTTTATAAGATGATGGTTATTTTCAAGTATTTGATCATCAAACTTCAATGAGATTGTTCCAACCATGATGCAACAGAAATAATTTTATCTATTATTAATAGATTCACAAAGACACCAGACATTGAAATTAATTATTGAAGAACCCATCATTAAAAGGACAACAATGATCTAAATAATACACTCTCAAATTAATTTCATAAAGTACTTGTAAAAAAGGACTTACATTTAAAAAAATACTCCATTGTTATCAATTATAGAATAAATATTCATCTTAGGCGACTCCCGTGTTTCGGATGGACACGATAATCTGTCGGTCCCGGTTGCCTAAAAAGCAGTCGTTAGGTCATGTCAGAAGCCCTGAAATTGATCAGTTGCGATCTGAAAACTCTGACACCAGACCTGAGCCAGCCAGGTCACATGATATTATTGTTATTGAACATAGACTTCAAAAGCAAATATAAAATCAACATTCAAAACATGAAATTACAATAAACACAAAAATGACATGAAAATATAATGTTAATTCCAATCAAGGGTAAGAACATAATAATTATTGGTACGTCAAAGGTAGGATAAAAACGAACCGTATTGCTCCACTATGTTTTGACCTATTTGAATACATGCATCATTTTCAATATTCTCAAGCGTGAAGATATTCCCACTTTTTCATTCCTCATCATGTTTTGATAACAATTGAGATTCCAGACATGAATTTTATTTTGAATTCCAACTACACATATATTCGTCATCATTTCAATTATTAGACTATGATACTGCATCAATGCAATACAATGCTGACTCAAGGTCAATCATCAATGCTATTTAAATTCTGTTCCGTATCGATCATTTGAGAGTCAGAGATTTTATGAGTTTGGGATGCTAGATTCCAGTTATCTACCACTTTTCAAAATGTTATTTTGATAACTATCATTCAGAATCAATGCACACTTTGATATTCGAAGACTATTTTAAACCTGGAATGATTAACCTTCCTTATTTACCCCCTCTTGGAATTTTATTGTATTAGCTATCAGGGGATCAATTAACTCTACACTCAAAGACTATAATCTTTACCATTTTATTTCCCTATTGAACTAATATTTCCTCGAAATGTCCCTTATTCTATTTTGTTAAATCCTATTCCTTTCTTTCAACCTTTTTTCATCATATGCTTACTCTTCATGGGAGGGTTAACCCTAAAGAGACACACTGGGATGTTTCACACCCGAGGGATTTTTTTTCTGTTCTGCAGTTGACAATATCAAACAGATGGGAATTTATGCCCAGTCTAAATTAGGTTTGTAGTATTGTCAACTACTCTCCACCACTTCCAGTCAGTAATAGCATTCTACAAAGTCACCAGCTCATCTTGTTCTTTGTTTGGGGTGTCTAACACCCCAGAGTGTCTTTTACGTAGGACTTTTATCAAACACTTTTATTACAAAGATTTACTTGTATTGTCACTACGAATGTGGTATGGGATGATGGATCAGATTGGATTGAATGCTATGATTCTCTACAGCTTGAGATTCAAAACAATAAAATGAAGAGACGTGAGTTTTTGATGAAGTTGTCATTGGCAATGATCAAGCCATTCGTTCAAACCGGATTAGGAGCTCCAACACTTAGACGGAACATACGTACTTCTAAAATTAGTATAAATATTGATAAGCAGTGCTTTACTTTTGATTTATGTATGCACTTGGAACAAAAATGATTAAGAAATGATGAAGAATGATTGTTTTTTTTCATATTTTCAAAGAAAAATGCAAAATTAAATTGGGGTGTTCAACACCCCAGTGTGTCTACTGTGTTAGCATAAAGTAAGTGTGTCTCTGTAGGGTTAAGTGTAAGAGAGGCCTGACTGCACCCTAACTTCGCCCTCCTAGGTATAAAATAAAGGCAGTCATTCTATTCTATTCTCGATTCTATTCCATCTGATTTTCAATCACAACAATCATTTCAATTTGCTGGCGTCACAGAGTCTGTAGCAACTTAATTCTCAATTCCAATGAGAGGATTCAATAGCTACTAGTCTGTTTTTATCTGAGAAGCGTGGACTTGGCATATCACCAGATCACCAGTTTTTATTTTTGTCTTGTCATTAACACAACTGTTGTATAATTGCCTCAGTGACGTTATTGTTCTATCCTACAATCGTTAACAACGTATCATTGTTTTTATCAATTTCTAACCTTCAAAAGCAATATCACTACCCTTTTTAAGTATATTTCTATCCATTTGATAAAGTTGCTTCTCAGGAAATTATCCTACAGATAGACTCTTTCTAAATACTTCTAAGTACTTCAGTCTTACCTTAGTACAAGCTATTTCCTTGAACTAAATTAATGGTCTTGAAGTTATAACGTGCCTCAGTGACGTTATTGTTTTGTAATCTATTATTTGTGTTCTGTATGGGCTATCCCAACTCCATTCTAATATTAGGAAGTATATACATTCCACAATACATTTCCCTGAAAAATTTATTCTCTTATATGGAACAAGTCCGTGCTTAGAGGAGGAATCAATACAAAAATTGGTAGCCTACAGTACAATAAAGGAGAGGTTGATTTTACAGTATCAAATGGATGAATCAATTTATTTGCTCACGGACAATACAAAGCTACAGCTAAAGATGCATACACAATAAAATTAAACTACAATATTCAACCATTTACATCCTATTGGGATGAAATTCTAATGTCAGATCAGAGTCTACAGTATTTGACTCTAGAAGTTGAAGATTGTTCATGATATGAACATGAATTGTTCATTCCCTTCCCAGTATTGTATGAATGACGTATGAAAGCTTGTATTATTGAATGGATTGTATGACTGTATGAACGTATGATGAGTGAGAGATAATTTCAGTGTTCAAATCAGCATAATAGCATCAATACTGTGAATATGACCAGGTTCTATAGGTGACAATCAAAGGAAACAGTCTGAGAATCCAATACTCGTAAAACTCTTCAACTATACAGTGACATGTGATAATAATCAACTATAAACGGTCGTCAACTATACAGTGAGAGTGTACAATAAAGTGACCAGTTTCAAATATCATATCATCATCATTCCTGATGAGGCAGATTCATTTGACAGTGCTATCAAGTGCCAAAAAAGTTTGAAATAATATCCAAAAAAAAACAATCATTGTCGAATTTTCAATTTCTGAAGAAATTCAGAATCCACTAATCTTTACTCTAGCTACCAATGAATTAGGCTTTCTAGGAGTTGTAGTAATTTCCAATAGAATTGATGTTTTTCTCGATCAGTTAGATCTATTTGTTCTCCTAATCAGCTGATCTGATATTAGTTATCTCAATGATTGTTAAATTTCTCCGATAAGGCAAATTTATTCCATCAGTTCATCTGATATGGGTTATTTCATCGATCATTGTATGAATACTTTGTGATCTAGAATGAGACTTCCAATCCATCAAAAAGTTCCCAGCTTCTTCTGAGTGACTTTGAATACCAGATAAATCACAAGCTGTTAGACATTGAATGTGATGACGTAAGCAACCGATAAAAACGCGTCGTTTGGCGCGCTTGCCACAAAACAATGAACGTGGGCGAAGTTATAGAGGTGAAACCTACCTTCAAGTGATTCTATTAAAATAAAACTGAACACAATTTGTGTAAGTTAGCTCTTCAAGATGCCGTTCTACCCAGAAATTGGATGAAGAATTTCTTTATCTGGTGGATTTAGGACTTTAAAATCCTCTCTACCTCAAACACAGAACAGACTAGTTCAAATTAAAATAGGACAATAATTAATTGTGAAAGTGAGTTCTTCAAAATGCCTTTCTACCCAGAAATTGGATGAAGAATTTCTCTATCTGGCGGAGTTGGGACTTTAAAATCCTCTCTACCACTCTACCTCAAACACACAACAGACTAGTTTCAACTGAAATAAAACAATAATCAATTGTGAAAGTGAGTTCTTCGAAATGCCGTTCTACCCAGAACTGAAATGAGAAAATCCTACATCTGGCGGAGTTAGGACCTTCAAATCCTCTCCACCTCTCTACTTCAAACACAGAACAGACTAGTTTCAATTGAAATAAGACCATTATTATTTGTGAATGTTAGTTCTTCAAGATGTGGATCTACCCAGACTAGTTTCCATTGAGGAAAAACAATTGAGTGACTGAAATAATTATTATTTTGTTTTAGTCAAATTAGAAACCAGAACAGACTATTTTCAATCAAAATAAAACAATAAGTATTTGTGAAAGTTAGTTCTTCAAGATGTGGATCTACCCAGACTAGTTTCCATTAAGAAACAAACAATTGAGTGACTGAAATAATAATTATTTTGTGTTGGTCAAATTCGAACCCAGAACAGTCTAGTTCAGATCAAAATAGAACAATAATTATATGTGAA
Source organism: Nilaparvata lugens (assembly GCF_014356525.2). Classification (NCBI taxonomy): domain Eukaryota; kingdom Metazoa; phylum Arthropoda; class Insecta; order Hemiptera; family Delphacidae; genus Nilaparvata; species Nilaparvata lugens. Next base: position 5,869,061 of record NC_052516.1, on the reverse strand, counting down.
AGTGAGTTCTTCAATATGTGGATATACCCAGACTAGTTTTCATTGGGAGAAAAAACAATTGAGTGAACATTGAAATAATTATTACTTCGTGTTAGTTCCCTCTCAAGATGCCGCTCTACCCCGACTACCTCTACGGTGGAGGAGGAGGTAGCTCCAGCTTCTCCTCTTCACCCTACTACTCCTCCTCCTCATCATCTTCTTCTCCCCCCTCTTCGCCATACGGGAGGGTGGGAACCCATTGGCCAATAATTGGCTACTCGCCATTGACGGCCCTCCTGTCAGCCAATATCAGTAGTTTGAACACAACACCGCGACGGGCATACACACCGTATCTAACATCGATATCTGAGAAATCGATATCTCCCTCGTTGGGGAGACATCTTTTCGCTAACCGTCACTCACCTAAAAGTAAGTTGTTGTACTACCAGTCTCGTCCAGTTACTATCAACACTGAAAACATCAACCTCTCCAAGGATCACATCAAGGAGAAGAAGGATAGTGTGTCCATGTCAGGACCCATTCAACGGGGTAAGACTGTGGTACGTATGCATACAAAGAAACTCAAGGAAAACCCTGGTTTGAAGAAGGGTGTGAAGAAAACCCCAGGTGCCATGTTGATGGAGAAGTTTCTGATCAAGGAACCGACCAAGGAGGTAGAGTACAACTGGAGGGAAGAGTACAACAATAAAAGGAACATGGAGAGGAAGGTTTCCCCTGACACCACAGAGGTGGAAGTTCTAGAGAAAACTGTGACCAAAGATGAAGAACCTATGGTTGTTGATGATCAACCAAAAACTGGTCAACCAAAGGTTAGTGAAATAAAGGTTGATCAACCAAAGATTAATCAACCAAAAGTTGGTGAAACGAAAGTTAATCAACCAAAAATCAGTGAAACGAAAGTGAATCAACAACCAAAAGTTGATAAGTCGAGTGGAAGTGCGTCTTCAATCGTTGAAAAGTTAGCCAAGGATCAAGTAGTTTTGAAACCTCTTTCAAAGTCCCCGTTTTCAAAAGACAGCCAACAGAAAGTTCCTGAAAGTACAAGTAATGTTTCGAAGTTTCCTTTCAGTCAACAACAGAAGGTACCCGTGGCTACAAAAGATGATAAGTTGAAAGGTGTTCCTTCCAGTGATAACACTTTGAACAAGGACCAAAGTGGGTTGAAACCTGTATCAAAGTTCCCTTTCTCGAAAGAAACTAAACAGCAGAAACTTTCTGAGAGTAGTAGAAGTGTCGTACAAGATAGTACTAAAAATGTTGTGGAAAATAGTACCAAAAATGTTGCACAGAAAAGTTCCAACAGTGTTGCAGGGGAAAGTACGGGACATGTTGCTCAACAAGATACCAAAAATGTTGCACAGCAAACTACAAACGCAATTGCCCAAAACAGTATCAACGATTTAGCACAACAAACTTCCAAAAACGTTACCACAAAAGACGAGTTGGATAATAACTTCAAATCAACAGAACAGAGTGAGAGGAAAGATAGTGCAGTGGTTAGAAAAAGTGAGACATCTGTAAAGAAGACTGAAACTCTACAAAATTCACCAGTGATTGACGAAAAATCTGTGATAGCTAATGAAGATGAAGAAAGCAGCAAATTTGGAGAAGTCTCTCCACCAGTGACGTTCAGGACAGAGTTTGTACTTTGGGGTTCTCCTAACAAAGATGATCAAAGTGAGGATAATAGAACAACAGGGAGCAAGAGAGAAGACACAAAAGGATTAGTTCATAGAAGTTCAATAGACTGTTTGAAATCTAGTGCAAGTGAGAGAGTTGGATCAGTTGATATGGGACAATCTGTAGTAGATACTAAAACTAAGGTGGCTCCAGAAGAAGAAAAACAAAGCATTTATGAACAAAAGTCAAACATTCAGAAACCAAAAGTTTCAAGTCCAACAAGTGCCAGTTCCCCAGTTAGTTTAGATAGTAAAAGTGATGTTCCCTGGACTCAACCTTCAACTATAGATAAAACTAAGATTTCGAATAAATCTGATCCCAAAAGTGTCAAATCAGAGGATAAACAGTCGACTGCTACAACTCAAGATAAAAGAAAACAGTCGATTTTCGGTGATACTTTGGTGAAAAATGACAACATCAAAATAGCTGGTATACAGGTAAAGACTAACAATAATGTTACATCAAAAGTGGATGGACTTAAAACAGGTTCGAAAACTTCAGCTGAGGCAAGGACTGGTGAGAAAAAGGGAGGAGACAAAAATGAGGGGAAGAAAATGTTTGAAAAGACTGTTCCTCAGTTCCTAAATAGAAACAAGATTGAGGAAAAGAAGGTTGATGAGGTGAATAAAATACAGAAGGATGATAGAGTTGAGTCCAGTTTGTTGGGGAAGAATGTATTAGGATCTAAATCATCCCAGTTATTGAACAAAGAGAGAGATATACAAGGAGAAGAGAAGGTAGATGAGAGAGTAAACTCATTGAAAACTAAACCTGATTCCACAAATACACTGCCAACTGATAAGGATCTAAATTCATTCTTGAACAAGGATAAATCTCTTCCAAAAACAAATCAAAATCTTCAAATAAACGGACCAAAGAAGTCAACAACGTTGGAAGAGGTTGACGCTAAGAAAACTGTGAATGATAAGGTGGGAATGAACTCAAAAGAGACCTCAGTTCTGAAATTGGAAGACAACAAATCAACGAACAAACTAGAGGAATCAAGTTCGGTAGATTCAAGTTCCTCTTCTGTAGAATCAACAAGTAAGACTATTATTGAAAAGAAAATCGATGGAAAATTGTCCAAAGATGTTTCAATCTCCTCAAGTACTACTGTTGTTGAAAAGAAAATCGATGGAAAATTGTCCAAAGATATCTCAATTGTAGAGGAGAAAAACGCAGAATCTGTTCTTGATAAAGTCTCGCTGGGGAAAAACATTGACATCAATGGAAAATCACTACAGGAAAACAAATCTTCACAATTTGACATCAAGAAAACTAGTCTCGAAAATAGTGATAAGGAGAAAGTCGAAACTAATCTAAATCTTGTGAATGGAGGAAAAGCTTCAACGTCTTCAGATGGAAATCCAGTCAACGCTGGAAAAGAAAAGCACGATTATCCTAAAGAGGAGAGTTCAGTGAAAAGTGTTACAAATATAGGGAAACAAAAGATAACCAGCCCCAAATCTAGTAATGTTCTAGTTGACAAAGTAGTGGGGAAAGATAGTCCAAAGAAAGTAGTAGGTAAATCAAAGGATAGTACTACAAAGAAGGGGAGTCCACTAGGGAATAAGAAAGGAAGTGGGGAGAGAGAGAAAGGAAGTAAGGAAGCAAAGGAAGGAATTGGGGAGACAAATAGAGAGAATTTGATAAAAAAGAATAATGTTTCAACGTCAGAGAATAGTTTAGTAACTGAAAAACTAGCAAATAAAGGAGTAGAAAAAGTTGAGGAACTAAAAGATAAGACTGTGATAAGTGGTTTTGATGAAACTAGTAGTGATTCAGCTAAGAAAAAGACAGAAATAGTGAAATTAAGTGGTGTGAGTGAAAAAACTGATGTTAAAAATGATAGGAAACTAGTTGAGAAGAGGGTAGATGTAACGAAAACTAGTATTGAAGTGAGAAAAAAAGATGGGAAAAGTTGTGAAAAACTTGAAAAAGAGACGAATATCAGTAAAACAAATGAGGAGAAGATGGTGGAAGAAGGACGGATGACCGTGCGAAGAAGAATGACAAAACATAAAACAAACTTGTCTGAGACTAGGATGTCGTTGATGAAATTTGAGGAGAAGAAGAGGAAAGAATTGGAGGTGAAAGGAGAGGAGAAGAAGATGTCGAAAGATAACGGAGTGAGACAGAAAGTGGGAGATAAGAAACTAGATAATTCATCTGATGTGGAGGTGGAAGTTGTCCCAGTGAAGAACACAAAGGAAACGGAAGAAGAAGATGTGAAGAAGGAAGAAAGTGAAGAAGAAGATGGAGACACAGAGACTGAAGAAGGATCGAGTGAAGAAGAGGATGATGATGAATCCACAGAAGTAGAATCGTCCAGCGAGTATGAATCTGATGGTAAAGTTGATTTTAATATTATTTATGCTTCGGTATTTTTGTGGCATGGTTTTTGTGAGAAGGTTTGTGTCATGTGAAAAATGGGAAAGGCTGTCAACAGATTTGGTAAGTTACTTGAAAAAAGTTCTTTTATTTTTGAAAAGCTCATTTCTCGATTCTCAGTTAACTTATATTAGTTTGAAGTTTTGAGTACTCGTATTTATCTAGAAGCTTGATAAATAAGGCAGAAAATAATTGTGCGGTTGCATAAAAGCTGGTTAAATTTAAACCGTGAATAATTTCACGAGAACCTATCAGGGAAGCCGTCTTTTCTGGAAGGCCTTCTATGATTGGTCTTCGTGGAATAACCCAGGATTGAATTTAACCGACTTTTGTGCAACCGAGCCATTGAGTTGAGGTTATCAAATATCTGAAATAAAACCTGGTTATGCCTAAATTCTATTTCCAACTGGAATAAGATCCAGCTCGTATTTCGAATATATGAAGAATGCTAAGTAGCTTACTCATGTATTCGTATTTGTTTCTCTCAAATATATTATCCAAAACATGACCGGTCGAATTAGAACATAAATAATATGATCAGTGATAGAAAAAATAAATAGTGATGAATGGTTCTTGTAATAAATTGGAATCATTGTTTCAAAGTATTTTTGATTATTATTGAAACCCCATCAGTACCAGAAAGAAATAGTCCTACATGAAAGTAACTTTTTAAGAATTCAATCACAGAATAGCTATACATCAATTGTTTTTACTATGATTCATTATACTTGTAATTCCACTTCTAATGGACCAGCTAATAATATTCACATATTATTGATATACATATCCGCAATGGTCTACTCTGAAACTTGACATAATGACATCTTGAAAAATTGAAAATATGCCTATAACCATCCTCTGTTAATTGAGAATCTATAAAATTTCAAGTTAATCAGTTGAGTAGTTGAGACGTGATGATGCATCAAACATAATTTTCCTATTTTGTACGCGTATGAACCAGTTCTTTTCTTTATTAACCTATATTATAGATATCCCTCAGTACCAGAAAAATTCATTGAAGTTTTTGAGTATTCAATTACAGAAAAGCTTGTTTTTGCTATGATATAACCTGCTTGTAACTTCATTTTATAATGGACTAGCACCAGTATTCACATATTATTGATGTACATAATAAACTCGAGGATATCTTAACCCTTAAATCATTACAATAACAAGCTACCAGTCTTGGTTATTACACCATTATCAATCTTGAGCTTTCAACAATTAAAATTTAACCTATTTTTTCGGATATGTTATTCATTATCAAAATTTGGCAATGGAATAGTTTAGGGCTATGCCTGTTTTTCTTTCCCGATCATATTCATGCGAATTGTTATCATATCCACAAATGAATAAATAAAATCTCTGCTATAACATCAAATATGATTAAACATAACCTATTTTCCGGTGACATTTATTCATTATGAAACTTTGGCAAAAATAGTTTTGGGCCCAGCCTGTTTTTCTTTCCCGATCATATTTATATGATTTGTTATCATATCCACAGATGAATAGATGAATGAAATCTCTGGTAAATTAAACTATGGTCTAGAGCAACAGAATTTATGGAGTAATTAAATGTCTAGCAAGTGATATAAATGGTTAATGAATGAATTGAAATGGAGAGAAACTGGAAGGAGGTATGAAGGATTCAATCACAAGCATAACTGAGCAGAACGGTAATAAAAATTAACTTTAAAATCAAACTTAAATGTACAGCAGCAGAATTTGTAGCAGGCCTAGTGAGCATCTGAGCAAGCTATATTATTGGTAGATGACAAATGCCCAAATAAGGAGAACGTCTGCTATTGGTCTAGACAATCCAATCCCACAATTCGCAGCTCATCCAAACGTCACAGCAATGGTGGTTTGTACACCAAGCATAGTAGTGTAAATTCTTGTCATTTTTATGACAATTTTTCAGATTAAAAGCAAGCCAATAACGAAAAAACAAATGAAGAAATAGGAGAATAATCTAGAACACAAACTACTTCTACAATAAATTGAAAGTGATATTTTCGAGCTCAAAATTTAAGTGATTTTATTCTATATTTTGTGAATATTTGAAGTTTGGTTTTTGTTTTAACGGAAGTTTCATTATCAATTTATCTGAATTTTAAATTCTTTGTTTTATTCTGATTCATAGTTTCAGATTGAAGATTTGGTGTTGAAATTGAAGTGAACATAACCTACATAATATTTGGACGATTTGTGACAAAATCAGGAAATTGAAGAAGTTTTGGGCAATAGCCTGTTTTTTCTTTACCGACTATTGTATTGTTCGCTCTATGTACTCAATTATAGCAGGAACGATCCTGGTTTCAGTACTGCACTTTTGCTGTAAGTTGGAAGGAACCAGGAATTTGATTACAATAATAAAACACGAAATTACTGAGTAAAGAACTTTCAACTCCGAAAGCTCTATGAGCAAATTTTATAATTACATTCTAATAGGCTAGCTAGACCACTACCTCCGTAAACAAAGCCGCAGTGCATTCGTGTGACGTCAGCACAGGTAGGGCTTCTACGCCAATAAAAACACTAGCTGATATAGATCAGCTGAAATCGACGAATTTTTATTGGTGTATGAGCCCTACCTGTACTGACGTCACACGAAAGCACTACGGCTTTGTTTACGGAGGTAGTGGCTAGACACACATTGATTTTTGTTCGTAAGATATTTTGTCGTCCTCACAAATTCCATTAGATTAAACACATGATGTTTGTCAAGTTCCGTTTAATCTTATAGAATCCATAAGGACGGCAAACATTGTACGAACAAAAATAGACGTGTGTGTGTGCAGGGCTTAATTGTGTAGGAAAGTAATGACTACTATCATAGCCATCTCCAATACAAGGCCGCGGCCTACGATATTGCAACATCGCAGTGTAGGCCTAGAATCTAATAAGTGATTGGCGAAAAAGATCAGCTGGTATTTTTTTATATATTTTTCACCAATCATGTATTAGATTCTAGGCCTACACTGCGATGTTGCATTATCGTAGGCCGCGGCCTTGTATTAGAGGTGGCTATGCTACTATAGATGTGGAACCAACCATTTTGCAGATGTTTGCAAATTATTTCATCATTTTTTGTAGAATATAAAAGAGTATATTAAAAAGAATATATTTCAGTTTATCAGAGATTGACAATGGTGTAATAACTGAAACCGGTCTTTCTTAGTATCAATAAATCTGTGTTTTTTTACAATAATTCCTCAGTCTTTTTCATTCAATATGAATAATTACCACAATATCAGCTTCTCAACTACACAAAAAGTGAAAAAAGAATATAAAAGATGATTGCAAATTATTTCATCATTTTTTGTAGAATATAAAAGAGTAGTCTATATTAGAAAGAATATATTTCAGTTTATCAGAGATTGACAACGGTGTAATAATCGAAACCGGTCTTTCTAAGTATCAATAAATCTGTATTTTTTGACAATTCCTTAGTCTTTTTCATTCAATATGAATAATTACCACAATATCAACTTCTCAACTACACAAAAAGTGGAAAAAATATATATGAAAGATGGGGAATATTGATAGAAATCTAGGATATCATTTATCAAGAGTGGTCAGTTTTACCTGTTCAAATTTAGACGATTCATGTAGATACATCACATTACAATATTATTGTCAATTCAAATTGAATTCTATTTGAGAATTCATGGAAAAATTGTGATAACAAATGGAGGAATATTGAGAAAGTATCTGTTTTCATCAAGCCTCGCATCATCTACGTTCAATCCTGAGGCTTATTCATGTATCATCCTCAACAATTTTAGAGGTATCCAAGATATGAGCCTTTTAGAAAGAAAAATAGAAATCCTAGTACCCTTTTTGAAATATTTATAATATCATATTTATATATATATATATATTATATATATATATATAATATATATATATATATTTAAAATAATATAATATCACAACAAATATTTTTTTTCAATTCAATTTATTTCCATCAAAAAATACATCAATAAAACAATTACATCTCAATTCAATAACAAATATTTTCAGGAAATAAATATTCCCCCACATAGACTATTGGTTCGTGTGTGGGGGAAGAATTCCTATCTATAATAACTGTAAAATAAAAAAATTAAATCAAGTGATCACTTGGAAATGGCATCAATGTCCGAAACATGTTGTGATTAAATATTTCAAAAAGGGTACTAGGATTTTTATTTCTCTTTCTATTTCTATAAAAGTAGCCCTATACAGAAAAGAGATGAATATGAGCTTTTTGTATGTTATGATTTAAGTTGAGAAGGATTATTCAGAGTTGAGAAAAACTGAACAAAAATTGAAAAATATCATCTTGGATAGAAGAATCGTAAGCACTCTGTATTATATCATAAATGAAAAAAACATGACAATGTGAATAAGAATATTGAAGAATATCAGTAAGGATAAGAATTTATAAGGAGAAGGAGAAGAATATCCACAGTATAAGAATATCCCATAATAGAGGTTATCTTTTTTTCCAAACTTGAAGCCGATTATTTGTTAACTCGAGCCGATTACTATCGAATACTGACTATTATTACTGTTTTGGCCGGGTGTGAAAGTGTAAAGGTGCATACAGATATACGCGCCACGAACATGAGCAATTATTCACTTTTAATCAGCTGATTATATCTGTATTTTTACAGAAACGGTAAGATACAGATATAAAAAGCTTGGCATCAGCTGATTCAAAGCTCATGTTCGCGGCGCGTAAATCTGTACGCACCTCTACAAGCAGAATATCCATGCAATAATGGAACAAAAAACATGCAAGAAGAGAAATTTAAGGAAGCACAAGAACAATAGGAGAGCAATATAAAATATATAGTCATCTGATTAAAAGTGAATTGCTCATGTTTGCGGCGCATATATCTGTACGCACCTTTAGAACGGCACAGTATGAGAGAACGGCTCAGTAAACTAACTCCGTAAACAAAGCCATAGTGCATTCGTGTGACGTCAGCACAGGTAGGGCTCCTACACCAATAAAACACTAGCTGATATAGATCAGCTGAAATCAACGAATTGTTATTGGTGTAGGAGCCCTACCTGTGCTGACGTCACCAGAATTCACTACGGCTTTGTTTACGGAGGTAGTGCTCAGTACCAGCGTCACATAGCTCCAAAAAAATAACTATAGTGAGGTCCACGTTATAATGGCAGTGGATAAAGATAGAAGAATAGCGATGCCGATTCTCTGCATTGATTAATTATATTTCTACACTGTCAAAAACATAATTGGCATCGTTGTGGACCTAGAAAAGGATAGTACCACCGGCTTTGTCGAATGGTAGACAAGGATAGCAAAACCAAAGTTGATCAAATACTGTCATTATAACGTGGACCTCACTATAGAAGGTATATCCGCTTGAGTTAACAGTGAAATTTGGAACATACACGCCCTTCAACATGAGATACCTTCCTTTGCTATCATTTCTCTAAGAAACTCTATGATTATTATAAATATCAGTAAGATATCATCATTTTTATGACCTTGAAAAGCATCTAGACATGCCTGACCCAAAATACGAATCACATCACTCATCTCCTTGTCATTGATCTTTGGGTCTAGTGTGCAGAATACTCTACAACAAAAACCCACCTATAAATAACCTCATAACACTCAAGCTGCCAAAAGAAAGTTTATTTATTTATCCATGCCCTGAGAGGGGATATATAGTGAGGTGCACGTTATAATGGCAGTGTTCGTTTAGCAATGGTATTGCTATCCTTGTCTATCATTCAACAAAGCTGATAGCGCTGTCTCTTTCTCGCTCTGCTCTGTTGCCAGATCTTCTTTTAAAAATGTAGAATAGTTAATTGATTAACAAAATATTTAATCTTGATTATGAAATTCTTTTCTTGAAGCGATAATCGGTTGAAGTTTTATTGCTATGAATGAATATGGGGATTATTTCCTAAATCGGTCACAAACTTTTCGATCCAAAATAAAAAGAAGCAATGTTGAGAAAAATTATTGATAAATATAATCTCTTGCTCAATAAAACATAATTGATCATTTTGAACGAGAATCAACAGTTAATATTACATCAATAAACCTGTATCAGCTACCGTCTATGGAAGGGATTGACAAGACAGAGAATCGGCAACGTTGTTCTCCTATCGTTCTCCACTGCCATTATAACGTGGACTTCACCATAGCTCAGGTAGCCAACTGTCAAACTGCCCTATGGCACTTTCACCCAGTGTTTACTTGAACAATAAAAATGATTGGAGGACATTTTTGGACATGTGCAAAAAAATCTATTCTGCTAATCGATGAATATAGGAGAGGTAGTGCTACATGCCAATCAGTTGAGATCGGAGCTTGTTCGTGGCGGTACATATTATAGATTGAAAAGTTTTAGAACGTTTTAGATTAATCTGAGAAGTGTTAGTTGAGTGCTGATGCTGTATTATATAACAATAAAATATTATTATATCGAGTATAATATTGATAAGAACAATATGAAAATTTGTAGTACCCTTTTTTATTTAAAATATCACAACGCCTAGTTTCGACAATAACTCCGAGTATAATTATTGTTATGATCAGACTTTGAACGCGGTTACATTATTGATCAACATCTTTCAAAATTTTATAGTTTTTTCAAAGTTTGGAATTTTCTAATCAATTGTGATTGATTTAATTTAATTGAGAAGTATTTTTTTAGTTTAAAAACGGTAAATTGAGTGTGTAATTGAAGAATGTTGAAGTGACACATAACCTAGGTACATTTGGACTCTTGTATAAATTAGAATTGGAACCGTTTTGGGCTTATAAGCCTGTGGTACTTTTCTGTAAGTTGTGTAATTCTGAATGATTGAATAAATGAATAAATAAAAGTTTTAGATGGATCGGAGAAGTTATATTTCAATGATAGAAAGTTTGATACTAAGATATGATGTCAAGTATATCAGTGCCGTGATTAAAGTTTAAATGTGATTACGTTATTGCTTGACAAATTCTAGAAGTTTTAAATTGATGTATTAATTTGATTCGATTGGAATATTGAGAGTGTACATAGTGAATCAACTATTACAATACTACTGTAGTTTCATCGATGTGTGAGTGGGTTTAGAGTGAGACAGCCTTTGAAGATCTGAAAAATAAGATCAGAGTTCAATAGAAAAAGTATAGAATTATAACTATAAAAGTAGGTTATAAGAGTATAAGTATAAAATCAGAGTATTCACTCTCTAATTAAAACCAGTTCTATATAATTCTTGGAGATCATATATGAAAAATCATCATTGAACCCTCATATATTCTTCGAATCACTTTTCAACAAAGCTGAACAACTTCAAAATAAAGTTGGCTCTGTGAAAAAATTGTTATCAGATCTACAAATCTAAACTAACTCTTTCAAGCTGTAAACAGTTTCAAGTTTATTTTTCAAGCTGGGATGAATTCGAGGAAATAATATGAAATATTCTAAAGCTGATTTCACTTTTCGAGCAGTTCTTGGTATCATACATTATCTGATTTGGAGATAGAGTGGACTGATTCTTAGAACATTATTATATTTGTGACTACCTCGTATGGACTGATTCCTCGAAAACTATGAACTGATGCTCGTGAATATCTTAAAACATTCAAATTGCAATTAGAAGGTACAATCTTGTTTCTCTCGAAATAGTAAAGGAGTAAAACTTTATGGAAATTCACAAGTCTTGTTCACTTTGGGTCGGTCTACGGAATTAGCATGAAAGGTGTTCTGTACTTGTGAGCATCATCTTATCTACAATAGAAATAAATATTTGTTAATAAATACATTTCTACTACAATAATTCGAATCCACTCTTAAAGCGTATAGAAGGGATAATAGAGCAGAACAGTGGAAACAGTAGTTTAGTACTCGTAGAATCAAATAGCAAAATCAAAGCATAATAGTAGACAGTGATTCAACATTAGAAATAATTATTATGCTCCTGTTCTGCTTCATAGCTTTTGTGACGTAGTTACAATTCCTTAAATGATGTGAAATCATTGGAAAATAAGTGTTGACTAGCATATCAAGTCAGTTTTGGGAGAGCAATCTTTATTATTTACTGTGTTGTATCTCTCAGAGACGTATGGAATCTTCTAGATCAACTTCAAACTCAACTACTGGTTCAAATCCACAGTTAACATCTCAATCAACTGGTCAACTGAATCACAAGTTAACTGATAGTTCAAAGCCCCAGTCAAACCAAGTTTTAGAAGCTCAGTCGACTTCCAATACAGAACTACCGGTAAAACCACAGTCAACCCAAGTTTTAGCAACTCAGTTAATTCCCAAGACGGGAAACTCGGTAAAACCTCAGTTATTAAACCAAGTTCTAGTACCTCAATCAACTTCTACGACAACGGCAAAACCTGAGTCAAACCAAGTTTCAGCAACTCAGTCAACTTCTAAAACAGAACAATCGTTAAAACTCCAGTCAAACCAAGATTCAGCAAATCATTCAACTTTTAAGACAACGGCAAAACATCAGTCAAACCAGGTTTCAGCAACTCAATCAACTTCTTCGACAGGACAATCGGCAAAACCTCAGTCAAACCAAGATTCAGCAAATCATTCAACTTCTAAGACAACGGCAAAACCTGAGTCAAACAAAGTTTTAGCAACTCAATCAACTTCTTCGACAGGACAATCGGCAAAACCTCAGTCAAACACAATTTTAACAACTCAATCAACTTCCAGAGTTAACGATCAACCAGTACCCAAACCAATTCTCAAAAAACTTCGAAAATAACTGATGGATCAATTCCTGAGACAATTCAAAAACCTATCAACGAATCGGACCTAGGGGCGATCACAATATCAACTCCTAAGAAACTTGTGAACAAAAAAGTGAAATCCAAGTTGAAAACGACAGTAGTTAAAGCTGTTGGAGAGAATAGCTCTGAAGATTGTGGTGGAGATATTGAGAAAACTGAACCAAAACTGTTGAAATCAACAGTTAAAGTAGTTTCAGATGGAAATCTTGAAGCTCCTGGTGGAAATATTGTGGGATCTGGACAAAAACCGATTATAAAATCAGATGATAGTAACGAAGAAACATCTCCCAAGAAAAAACTGAGACCCAAGAAAGCCAATGTAACACTGAAGGCAGCTCCAAAACCAGCAGTTGAAACAGCTACCAAAGCCACTCCAAAAGCTGCTGTTAATACAGCTATCAAACCCGCTGATAAAACTTGTGCTAAGATAAATTTGAACTCAAACAACATCAAGTCAATTCTTAAAAGAACTGAGAGAACGATTGCAGATTCAGTTGAAGCCAATAAACAAACGAAACCAAAAATCAAGTTGATTCCTAAGGAAGTGGGAAAATCAGTTGAGAAATCAACTGGGAAGTCAAATGGAAAGTCAGTAGTTGAATCAACTGGGAAGTCAGTAGTTGAATCAACTGATAAGACCGTTGTTGAGACAAGTGTACCTAACCTCAAAAATGATGCTACATCTAAGTCTCCAGCAGAAGTTGTGAAGGAACCGAATAGTTTGAGTAAGAAAAAGTTGGGAGTAAGTGATGAGGAAAAGAAAGAGAAAGTAGAAGAGGAAGAGGAAGAGGAAGAGGAAGAGGAAGAGGATGAGGAAGAGGATGAGGACGATGATGATGAAGAAGACAGTGAGGAGGAGGAAGAAGAGGAAGAGAGTGATAGTGAAGAAGAAGAAGATAGTGAGGAGGAAGACTCTGATGATGATATATTTATAGTTGAATTAGTGCCGGGTTCAATTCTCATACGTTATAAAACAGTGAAAACCAAAGGGAAAGCCAAATCGAGATTGAAAGCAAGTAGGTTACTGTTTATAATATTTCTTGCATCTGTAATATATTTGGGAATGAGGTATGCTTCTGAATATGAATTAATATTCCAAACTTACAAACTCAAATGGGATAGTTTCCACAATACGAATCTAATATTGTCCTCCTTCTGATGTGCAAGTCAATACTTCCCACATTGAGTGAAAATACTAATTTGTTATCGGATGGGCACGTTAAACTGTCGGTCCCGGCTGAAGTATGACAGTCGTAAGGCCCATTGACGGCTTAAATTATGTATTCAGGCGGTGGGACCTTCCCGCAAGGGACTCCCCACCAACAAAAGCCATACGAATTTACTTTTTTACTAATTTGAATAATGTCACAATATTGCAAAAATCAATTTGTACAGGATACAGCTAAATCTTTTTCTATTCTAAATTTAATAGTATTTCCTATAATATTAATTTTTTGAATATAAATCCCTTAGAAACCAGTTTCAATGAGAGATTAGAATCAATTAATTCAGATTGGACTTTGTCACCTATAAATTTGGAAGAAAAATAGCACGAGGACTACCTTATTATTTTATCTACCAATGTTATTACATTAGTGTCATTGTAAATAAATAAGTAATAAACGATTGATCCTACTTTGGTCTTTCGAATAAGTAATAGGAGTTGATAGCTTCATAAATTACACAGAATATTTATTATAGCCTTTTTTCCAATGGAATATAAATATTTGCTAATACTGTACCAAGAATATCAACTACTCTAGAATCGTTCTCATTAAGTTCGCGTGAGGCTACTGGGCAGTCCTTAAATTCGTGTCATAATAGGAATAGGCTTTGATTCATATTAGTCCAGGCAACGAATGCTCAAATGAAGGTATAGAAGGAAAAGTTAGGAACACAATTTCGAACTTCACAGCTCTCTCAAGGATAGTAAGAGGATTAACATATCAAAAGTCCTCACCCCTACCCCCTGTGCTAAAGGGATGGGGGTGGTTTGAAAGAACTATTTTTTCATTTTTCGCATACATCTCAGAAACTATGCATCTTATGAACATTTGTATTCCGTACAAAATTGAAGCTTACTAAATAACCAATAAGTTTTATCCTCTACATTTTTTCCATATCTCTCATAGTTTCTGAGATATCCGCTCTTGAAAGTGAGACATTTTCTGAAAAAACACTTCAGCCTCCATTTTTTTCATCTTTTCGACCTAATAGTTTTCGAACGATTGATGAAAAAAAAACTGTGCTGATTATGAGCTGATAGAGCATCAAATTATCTTCAATTTGATGTATATTTTCACTATTTTACGCATTTCCCTACGACTGTTGCAGCAGGTTTAGTGTTTAGAGTGAAATTTTCTGTTCAGCAACAATAGATCAGTTGACAATGAAATTTGAAGGGAATGTTTGGAACACAATTTTCGACTTCGCAGCTTTGTTGAGACTAGTTTGGAGGTGAGCATATCAAAAATCCCAACCCCTACATCATGTGCTAAAGGGATGAGGGTGGTTTGAAAGTTGTATTTTTCACTTATTACTTACATGCTTATATCTTGGAAACAATGTGTTCTATTGAGGACTTTTGATATGTTAATCCTCTTACTATCCTTAAGAGAGCTGTGAAGTTCAAAGTTGTGTTCCTAACTTTTCCCTCTATAATCTCTCGTTGACTGAACTATATAGGCTTTG
Organism: Nilaparvata lugens; assembly: GCF_014356525.2. Lineage (NCBI taxonomy): Eukaryota > Metazoa > Arthropoda > Insecta > Hemiptera > Delphacidae > Nilaparvata > Nilaparvata lugens. The sequence continues at coordinate 5,853,517 of NC_052516.1, read as the reverse complement.
ATTGAGGAATAGAACTCTAGATTGACATATCACGTTTTGGCTATTCTTCTCTCTTATGATGCTGTTGATAACATATTCTATTAAAGTTACAATGGTTGTACCGTATTCTATTCACATACTCTATTTTTAAGTCTATCATACTGTATACATTATCTTATACTGTAGTATGTTTTCCATCTTACACTATAATTCAACAATAACACTTAGGCTCAACTCACACTTACGCGACTCAGGTCGAGAAGAGACTCGACTCTAGTTGAGAGCATGTGTTTTCAAATAGCAACTTCGCGGAGAATAGAATCGACTGGTCTGAGTGTCACCATTTGAAAACACCTGCTCTCAACACTAGAGTCGAGTCTCTTCTCGACCTGAGTCACGTAAGTGTGAGTTGAGCCTTAATAATTACACTGTACAAATAATAATTTGCACTTTCCAAATAATTACACTTATAATTTACACTTTCCAAATCCAGGAATATATCAACGATATTGTTTCATTCGATTTATTATCGAATAATATGTTTGGATTCTCTTGAAACATAATAAACTGTGACAAAACCTTGTTGCTTTGGATTTGTGACACAGATTGTGACGTCAATTGTCACCGAAAATGCGAGAAACTGATGCCAAATCTATGTGGTGTCAACCAGAAATTATTGGGTGAGGCACTAACTTCCGTCAAAAGAGGTAAAAAACTGAATTTTTCGCAAATTGTATAATGTTCAAATCGCTTTATAACATTTTTTCACTAATAAAAAAACCCAAATCATGATCAACTCTGGTAGATTTATCAATTATCTCTTTGAAAACTAAGATAAAATCTGTCAAGATGAAAGCTTAAATTGAATTAAATCTAACGTTGAAAGAGGTAAACTGGGTTCTCTTCAAATTCACTCTCAATTATTATGTTTAAAAACTTTCTCTACTGATATATTATATTTCATGCGTATGGCATATGGGAAAAATACCATAATATACCAACAAGTGTAGTTGTTTATAATCAATTAAAACCTCTCCTGATAGTTCATAGAAACTAAATAATTCAAGGTTGATATCAAATCATCTGTCATGAGTTTTGAGGTCAAATCTACAGAGGCAAGACAAGTTAATATAATTAATACATGGAATAATATCATTATTCTCTTATCAAGTACAGGCATAGAGGGAATATAACATAATGTAAATAGATATACCATGGTATAGGTCATTCGTTTTCCAAATTTCAAGCCAATATTTCGTTAAAAAAAGCTTATTGTCGACTACTGTCTATTATTACTGTTGAGAGAGTTATTATAGTATCAGAGACTACCATATAGCTTCACATAGGTTGAATGTAGTTTTGCCTGTTCGATGTATAACAATCCCAATAACCATCTAAAAGTTTCTTTGATTTTTCTAATGTTTGCTTTGATTTTCTAATGTTTGCTTTGATTTTTCTAATGTTTGCTTTGTTGTTTTTGTGTGTTTTGTGGAATCTAACAAGGATTAGTTTTGAGTGGAGTTTAATGAAAATGGAATTTGTTCCTTGTAAACAAAGTGGTGTCAAAAATTGAAGTTCTGTTTCAAAGCATTGGAATGGAGCCGATTGTTTTGAGGTAAAAATTTGTTTCATTTGACAGATAATATTTAAGAGATATTTTTATATCCTGGTTTTGTATTTTTTAATTTCTGAATAGTAGCGCTCATCGAATTTCCATCTAGCTGTTTACCCTGTTGTCAATATTTGCAGTAGCAGAAGTCTTTGGGGTGAATGACTGCGTTTAATTTGGATTTTCGTTTAAGAATAATAATTTTGTACACTTTTTTTATGTATTTGAACACGACATGCAGTCGATTATTAAGTAAATATTAAAAACTTTTACTTACTGACTGGAGTACTTTCAATCGTCTGGCGATCATTTCCAACAGTGTACTCCGGTCTACACTGTTGAAAATGATCGCCAGACGATTGAAAGTACTCCAGTCAGTAAGTAAAAGTTTTTAATATTTACTTAATAATCGACTGCATGTCGTGTTCAAATACATAAAAAAGTGTGTTTATACAAAGCAGCTCGGAATGGATCAAGAAATCATCACCAATAATTTTGTATTTTTCTATATTCTGTACGTTACAGGCAATGATCAAACAATCTTTTATGTGATTTACACTACTGTAGACAGAAATTTCTTCATATTCAGGTGGAAATGATAAAGTGTTGTAAGCTTCATTTTATTTAATGATCTTTAACTTACAAGCAAATAGTAATGTACAACTTTCACTCCAAATATACTCGAACGTTCGTATCATTTCCAAAGATATGCTGTCATCAGATGACATCAATTTCGGAATATGAAGCTTCATTTATCCAATGAGGTTTATCTAAAGGTGCGTACAGATATACGAGCCGCGAACATGAGCAATTCACTTTTAATCAGCTGATTATATCTGTATTTTTACAGAAACGGTAAGATACAGAAATAAAAAGCTTGGCATCAGTTGATTAAACGTGAATTGCTCATGTTCGCGGCGCGTAAATCTGTACGCACCTTTACAAATGAATAGTACTGTACCACTTTCACTCCAAATATACTGAAACGTTAGAATTATTTTCAAAGATATGCTGTCATCAGATGACAGCAATTTCAGAATTTGAATTTAAACAACAGAATCAGAAATTTAGATTCTGACAAAACCGTTGATGTCAGTGTAATATGTCCGCATCTGAACATCTCAAACTGCTGTCTTCACATTAAACTAAAGTTCAAATTAACACTTTAACTGCCATGTGTATCAAATTGATACACATAATTGTTTTCAAGTCAAGCCATATGTATAAATTTGATACACAAAGTGTGTCAAAAATTGAAGTTCTGTTTCAAAGCATTGGAATGGAGCCGATTGTTTTGAGGTAAAAATTTGTTTCATTTGACAGATAATATTTAAGAGATATTTTTATATCCTGGTTTTGTATTTTTTAATTTCTGAATAGTAGCGCTCATCGAATTTCCATCTAGCTGTTTACCCTGTTGTCAATATTTGCAGTAGCAGAAGTCTTTGGGGTGAATGACTGCGTTTAATTTGGATTTTCGTTTAAGAATAATAATTTTGTACACTTTTTTTATGTATTTGAACACGACATGCAGTCGATTATTAAGTAAATATTAAAAACTTTTACTTACTGACTGGAGTACTTTCAATCGTCTGGCGATCATTTCCAACAGTGTACTCCGGTCTACACTGTTGAAAATGATCGCCAGACGATTGAAAGTACTCCAGTCAGTAAGTAAAAGTTTTTAATATTTACTTAATAATCGACTGCATGTCGTGTTCAAATACATAAAAAAGTGTGTTTATACAAAGCAGCTCGGAATGGATCAAGAAATCATCACCAATAATTTTGTATTTTTCTATATTCTGTACGTTACAGGCAATGATCAAACAATCTTTTATGTGATTAACACCACTGTAGACAGAAATTTCTTCATATTCAGGTGGAATTGATAAAGTGTTGTAAGCTTCATTTTATTTAATGATCTTAACTTACAAGCAAATAGTAATGTACAACTTTCACTCCAAATATACTCAAACGTTCGTATCATTTCCAAAGATATGCTGTCATCAGATGACATCAATTTCGGAATATGAAGCTTCATTTTATCCAATGAGGTTTATCCAAAGGTGCGTACAGATATACGCGCCGCGATCATGAGCAATTCACTTTTAATCAGCTGATTATATCTGTATTTTTACAGAAACGGTAAGATACAGATATAAAAAGCTTGGCATCAGTTGATTAAACTGAGTGAATTGCTCATGTTCGCGGCGCGTAAATCTGTACGCACCTTTACAAATGAATAGTACTGTACCACTTTCACTCCAAATATACTGAACGTTAGAATTATTTTCAAAGATATATATGCTGTCATCAGATGACAGCAATTTCAGAATTTGAATTTAAACAACAGAATCAGAAATTTAGATTCTGACAAAACCGTTGATGTCAGTGTAATATGTCCGCATCTGAACATCTCAAACTGCTGTCTTCACATTAAACTAAAGTTCAAATTAACACTTTAACTGCCATGTGTATCAAATTGATACACATAATTGTTTTCAAGTCAAGCCATATGTATAAATTTGATACACAAAGTGTATCAAAAAGTGATACACTGTAGTTTAAACTGATCTCCGCTAACACAGGAACAGTTATAATAATAACTGAGGAGATGAATAAGGAGAAAAAGAGGGGAAGGAGAAGAAGGAATAGAAGAAGAAAAAGAAGAAGAAGAACAACAACAACAACAACAAGAGGAAGAAGAAGAAAAAAGAAGAAGAAGAGTGAGGAGAGGAGAGTGTTCCAAGATGAAGAAAAAGGTAGAAGATCGCGGGGAAAGAGAGTAAAGTAAGAAGAAGGAGAAGGAGGAGGAGAAGAAGAAGAAGAAGAAGAAGAAGAAGAAGAAGAAGAAGAAGAACAACAACACCAACAACAACAACAACAACAGCAATAACAAAAACAACAAGAAGAGTAAGAAGAAGAAAAAAAGAAGAAGAAGTGAGAGGAGAGGAGGGTGCTTCAAGATGAAGAAAAAGGTAAAAGAAGACGGTGATGGAGAGTAAATTAAGAAGAAGGAGGGGGTGGAGGAGAAGAAGAAGAAGAAGAAGAGAAGAAGAAGAAGAAGAAGAATGAGAAGAATAAGAAGAATAAAAAGAAGAAGAAGAAGAGAGAGGAGAGGAGGGTGTTCCAAGATGAATAGAAAGGTAGAAGATCGCGGGGAAAGAGAGTAAAGTGAGAAGAAGAAGAAGAAGAAGAACAACAACAACAACAACAAGAAAAAGAGAAGAGAAAGAAGAAGAAAAAAAAAGAAGATGAGAGAGGAGAGTAGGGTGTTCCATGATGAAGAGAAAGGTAAAAGAACGCGGTGATGGAGAGTAAATTAAGAAGAAGGAGGAGGTGGTGGAGAAGAAGAAGAGGAATAAGAAGCAAGAGAAGAAAAAGAAGAAGAGGAAGAACAAGAAGAAGAAGAAGAAGAATAGGAAGAAGAAGCAAAACAAGAAGAAGAAGAAGAAGGTGGGGGAAAAGATTAGAAGGGTGTTTCGAGAGATGAAGAGAAAGGTAAAACAGAGCGGGGCCAGTGAGTAAATTAATGGTAGTATGCCAAAAGCCTTCCCATGCGCTCTCTGTATAGTGTAGTGTAGTGTAGCAGCTTATTTACGATTATAAATAAAGTATGATGTTGTCTCCTCTCTGACACTAAAGAGCACATACTATCTCGGCTAATGTCTTCAACAACTTACACATACTCTGAACTCTATCTGTTTATATCTATGTATTATTTTTGCATCTAGATATTCTCGTAAATTCGCAACAAGTCTGTGTATCTATATATATAAAAGCGAAATGGCACTCACTCACTGACTGACTCACTCACTCACTCACTCACTCGCATAACTAAAAATCTACTGAACCAAAAACGTTCAAATTTGGTAGGTATGTTCAGTTGGCCCTTTAGAGGCGCACTAAGAAATCTTTTGGCAATATTTCAACTCTAAGGGTTGTTTGTAAATTCTTCTTCTCCCAATCTCTTTATTATAATTGAAATTTCCATATCATATGTTACTATAGAACTATAATCTAGATAGAGTACCTCTTCGAAACAGTTGTTGTTAACTGGCAACTAAATTAATAATTTTGTCAGGTTGGCATTAAGTTGAGTTGACTTTGTTAGGTTGGCACCAAGTTGAAGTTTTAAATGCATTTATCGCGGAAAAATTGATTGGGCACTGCTACTTCAATCCTGGGAATATTTTATTTCTAGCCGTCAGGCTCGCTTCGCTCGCCATATCCGTTTAGCCAGACGTTTAGTCTGGACCCCCGACTGGATTGTCCTAAAATATGATAAAAATGCTCAAATGAAAAATGCAGGAGAGCGAAGCGAGCCTGCTGATCTTATTTTTGGACGATCCAGTCGGGGGTCCTGGAGGCGGAGCCCCCTGGCTAGCGAGCCAGACGGCTAGTCTCTGTATATTATTTTTGCTTCTAGATATCCCTCCTGAATTCGCGACAAGTGATGTAGTCTATCTATCTATAGTGTGGTTCACGTTATAATGGCAGTGGATAAAGATAGAAGAATAGCGATGCCGTTTCTCTCCATTGATCAATTATATTTCTACACTGTCAAAAACTCAATTGGCATCGGCTTTGTCGAATGATAGACAAGGATAGCAAAACCAAAGTTGATCAAAAACTGTCATTATAACGTGGACCTCACTATAGTGTACTTCAATACTAATTATATCTATAGTGAGGTCCACGTTATAATGGTTAACATTGGAGTTGCTATCATTGTCTATCATTCGACAAAGCAGATAGCGCTATCCTTCACTAGCATCGCAACGTTGACAGGTTGTGTTTTAACAATGTAGAAATATGATTGAATATCAACAAATATTAAATCTGAATTTTGGAAGTTTTAATTGAATGATTGAAAATATATTTAATAGATTGAAATCTAACTGATCATTGAAATGAATATTTCATATTAACCATGAAAATTCGTTATGAAATTATTGAAAAATATAATTTCTTGCCTAATAAAATATAATTGATTATTTTAAACAAGAATGAACAGTTAATATTAGATCAGATATACCTGCATCAGCTGTCCTCTATAGAAGGCAGTGTCAAGACAGAGAATCAGCAACGCTGTTCTCTTTTTCTTCTCCACTGTCATTATAAGGTGGACCTAACGATGATGTATCTACATTTTAAAATTCATCACAGATCGTTCATCTTATCTGTTTTGACAGCAAGAAAACCAGAGAAAGAAGAAAGGCTAAAAAATAAGAGAAAGAAGAAGAAGAAGAAGAAGAGCAAAGAAGGAGAGGGTGAAGAAGAGCAAGGGAGAAGAAGGAGGAGAGGAAGAAAAAAGAGAGGGAGACGAAGATGAAGGAGATTTTTTCCACTTTGCAAATTATAAGAGAGAAAATCATTGGGATTGTAGAGTGAGATAGAGGATCGAAGAGAAGAAGTCGGGTTGGGAATGATGTGAAAAAGGGAGAGAGATTAAGAAGAAGAGAGAGCTATAGGAAAAGAAGAAGAAGAAGAAGGAAGAAGAAGAAGAAGAAGAAGAAGAAGAAGAAGAAGAAGAAGAAGAAGAAGAAGAAGAGAAGAAGAAGAAGAAGAAAAGAAGAAGAAGAAGAAGAAGAAGAAGAAGAGAAGAAGAAGAAGAAGAAGAAGAAGAAGAAGAAGAAGAAGAAGAAGAAGAAGAAGAAGAAGAGAAGAAGAAGAGAAGAAGAAGAAGAAGAGAAGAAGAAGACGAAGAAGAAGAAGAAGAAGAAGAGAAGAAGAAGAAGAAGAGAAGAAGAGAAGAAGAAGAAGAAGAAGAGAAGAAGAAGAAGAAGAAGAAGAGAAGAAGAAGAAGAAGAAGAAGAAGAAGAGGAAGAAGAAGAAGAAGAAGAAGAAGAAGAAGAAGAAGAAGAAGAAGAAGAAGAAGAAGAAGAAGAAGAGAAGAAGAAGAAGAAGAAGAAGAAGAAGAAGAAGAAGAAGAAGAAGAAGAAGGATGGAATAATAAAAAGAAGAGAAAAAAAATTATGAATATACAAGAAGTAGATGTCTGGTTGTAAGTCTTCATCATTTAGTGTAGACTTTTTACGACCTGTATTAGATAAGTTATTCCAGACAGTTGCTACCGTACTTATTTTGCAAATAAAACATTGAGTAGCTATTTTGCGAATAGAACATTGAAAGTGAGAGGATCTTCATTGACATTAGATCTTTTTTTGAACTCTTGCTAAGATTATTTTCTCCGTCAACTGATTTGGAAAGTGGTCCGGTAATGGATGGTTTATTTCAATTGATGAGTTTTGAGTGTCAAAGCTTCAAGGTGAAACGAAAGAGTTAATGTAGGATAAAGCTTACGTAAATGATGCGGAAGTGTTTCAGTGATCCAAGGTTTATTAATGAAAGATATTCATGGATGAGGAAATAAATAGTAAATAGATGTAAGTCAGAGCTTCATGTCAGAGCTTCATTCATCAGACACAAAGTGCCGGTTGCACAACAGCCGGTTAAATTTTAACCGTGATTAATTTCACGAGGGCCAATCAGAAAAGCCGTATTTTCAAAAACGCATTCTCTGATTGGTTCTCGTGAAAAAAATCACGGTTAAAATTTAACCGGCTGTTGTGCAACCCGGCCAAAGTTGTGAATGAGTAATGAATATTTTCATGTAGTAAATCCAGCAATGCTTTAATTCTTAGAAGCTATAGTGATAGTCTATATATATGAAAGCGAAATGGCACTCACTCACTGACTGACTGACTGACTGATTGACTGACTGACTCACTCACTCACTCACTCGCAGAACTAAAAATCTACCGGACCAAAAACGTTCAAATTTGATAGGTATGTTCAGTTGGCCCTTTAGAAGCGCACTAAGAACGGATTTGGAAAAATTTCAAAAAATACGACCAAAATCTGCGTTTTCCCAGCGTTTTCTCAGCTTCATCGAGAACAAATGAACAGAAAATGTTCAAATTTAGTACAGAAACACAGCTAGGGTGTAATAATGTTGTGGTACAAGGAATTTGCAATAACATCAAAGATACGCCCAAAATTAGCGTTTTTCCATTTTTTTTTTTTTTGCTTTTTCTCAGATTTATCGAGAACAAATGAACAGAAAATTTTCAAATTTAGTACAGAAGCTCAGCTAGGGTGTAATAATGTTGTGTTAGGAGGAATTTGCAATAAAGTCAAAGATACGCCCAAAATTAGCGTTTTTTCAGCTTTTTTTTGCTTTTTCTCAGATTTATCGAGAACAAATGAACAGAAAATGTTCAAATTTAGTACAGAAACTCAGCTAGGGTGTAATAATGTTGTGTTAGAAGGAATTTGCAATAACATCAAAGATACGCCCAAAATTAGCGTTTTTCCAGCATTTTCTAAGCGTTTTCTCAGCTTTATCGAGAACAAATGAACAGAAAATGTTCATATTTAGTACAGAAGCTCAGCTAGGGTGTAATAATGTTGTGTTAGGAGGAATTTGCAATAAAGTTAAATACACGCCCAAAATTAGCGTTTTTTCAGCTTTTTTTTGCTTTTTCTAAGCTTTATTGAGAATAAATGAACAGAAATAATTGTTCAAATTTAGTACAGAAACTCAACTAGGGTGTAATAATGTTCTGTTAGAAGGAATTCGAAATAACGCCAAATATACGCCCAAAATTAGCGGTTTTTTGCGTTTTCTCTGTTCTTTCATCAAGTGATAGACAGAAAATGTTTACATTATGCAGGCGAGCGAAGCGAGCCCGCTGATCTCATTTTTGGACGATCCAGTCGGGGGTCCAGGGGGCGGAGCCCCCTGGCCAGACGGATACGGCGAGCGAAGCGAGCCTGACGGCTAGTGGCTAATGTAGTTATAATGACAGTGTGGAAGGATAGAAGAAAGTAAAAGCTTCATTCATAAGAGTAACTTAGTGCCATCATTTGACACAAATTTGTGAATGAGTGATGAATAATTTCATGGAGTATTATTACTTCTGTGACTTCAAGACATCGCAAAGAAGAGTGGGACTCTACAGTGACTCATTCATTCATTAATTTTTTGGATGCAATCATGAATCATATATAAATATGATTGGGAAAGAATAACATGCATTGCCCAAAAGTATTCTTATTAAATGAAAATACTAAGAAATTGTCAAAAACCACACATTAATTGATCTTATTTACAAATGGAAATTACTGAGATATTGCAATTTTTCAGATGCTAATGAATTAATCATTATTATTAAACGAAAAACCAAAGTAATGCTGTAATTCAACCCCGAAGACTTCTGCTACTGCAAATATTGACAACAGGGTAAACAGCTAGATGGAAATTCGATGAGCGCTACTATTCAAAAAATCTGGTGTGGTGCACTCACACAACTTTCCTTGCCGTTATGAAATTGATCACCTTAGGCTAGTGGTCCCGCGCATCTCAAGTCTACTATTCAAAGATCTGAGGCAGCTGGTGACAGGACAATAAAGCTGGAGACACGCGAAGTCTGCTATCTCTTCATAGTGAATGATTCAATAGAATCAACAGTTGCCAACAGTTTGCAATTGAAATAATAACATTTTCTCGAATTTCGAGCTTATTTTCAATTTTAAGTGAAAACGTTACTGAACATTAATTGTAGAGATTTTCATGCTCAATCTTTTCCACTTTTGTTAAAATTGTATCTTAAGCCTGATAATTGAAAATCTAAAATCGAACTTTGCATAGATGGGGCGGAGCTCCTGAAATTTTTACAGATATGGACTTGTGGCAGTTGATATAGCTTATCAATGACTATTTTAGGTATGAATTTGATCAAAATCGTTGGAGCAATTTTCGAGAAAATCGCGAAAACCCCAGTTTTTGCCAAATTAGCCGCCATCTTGAATTGTATTTGATTGGAATTGTTCGTGTCGGATCCTTATAGTGTAAGGACCCTAAGTTCCAAATTTCAAGTCATTCCGTTAATTGGGAGATGAGATATCGTGTACACAGACGCACATACACTCATATACACACACACATACAGACCAATACCCAAAAACCACTTTTTTGGACTCAGGGGACCTTGAAACGTATAGAAATTTAGAAATTGGGGTACCTTAATTTTTTTCGGAAAGCAATACTTTCCTTACCTATGGTAATAGGGTAATAGTAATCTTTGAATTTCTATTGAACATTTATTGATACAACCGAAACCGGTCTTTCTAAGTATCAATAAATCTTTGGTTTTTGACGATAATTTCTTTTTTTTTTATTCAATAAGAATAATTATCACAATATCAAATTTTCAACTACACAAGAAACAAAACTATTCTAAATCCAAATTATGATAATGGATAACATATCAAAAAATAGGTTATGTTTTCACTTATGACTTTGTAGATAACATTATTATATTTTATCACAGCAATTGGTACATATTTGAGTTTGATTTATTTGGAGAAGTTAATGAGGGAGATATTTATCTTGAATGTCAAAGAAGTATCCCAGGGATGTGAGGTTATGAATTCTGGGACTATAATAGATTTGAAGATCATAAGTTGATGAGGGAGAGAGCTTTTGCAAATAAATTTTCAGCAGTTCTACATTCTGTTTCTAAAACTTTGTTTACACTAGAGTTGTCAACTGAGTTTCCAATAAACTGCAGCAATTTGTTGTCAATTTCTTTGAAAGCACAACAGCATGATGTCGTCAACTTGTGGAAATGATTGTTTACAACATGTTTTTGTTTCTCATCCAGTGAGGGAAACACTAAGGCCCGGTTGCACAACAGCCGGTTGAATTTTGACCGTGATTAATTTCACGAGAGCCGTCTTTTCAAAAACCCTTTCTCTGATTGGTTCTCGTGGGATTAATCACCGTTAAAATTCAATCGGCTGTTGTGCAACCGGCACTAAAAATGTTGCCAACAAAATTGTCCTCATTTACAAGTCCACGCCGACTACGCTCTCTGGGCAGAAATTTTGAACAATAAATTCATTATAACATGGAGCTAAGTATAGTAATGTTGTTAGAATGCCGTAAAAATACATATTCTACAAATCTTATTAATAATTCAATAGCAGATGAATAGATAACAATAACAAACTTGTGAATAAATAAATGATTGTAGTCTAATATTTTGCAGGAAGCTCAGTAGTGAGTATGCCGAAAAAATACATATTCAACATATTACAAATAAATAAATAAGAATAGAAAATTTATAGATGAATAACAATAACAAACTTGTGAATAAATAAATGATTGTAATATTTTTCAGGATCAGCAGAATCACGCGACCGTAGCTCAGGATCCCCTCTACGTCAGTTGAGCGACTCGTCTCTGGGCTTAGGTGGGCTGAACGATGTGGTCACCAGTACAGAGGTGTCCCGGTGTCGCGTTACCCCACCCGCTACCACCCTACCCCGCTTCCGGAAGTACTCCATACAGGACTTCCAGTTCCTTAAGGTCCTTGGCAAGGGGAGTTTCGGGAAGGTATGTCGTGAAATTCCAAATATCATCAATTATTAAGATCAATAAATTATCATAAACAGTTGGTATAGTTGATTTTTCATCCCAAGAGTTTAAAAATTGCTTCCCTGTGGCTCGGAACCCACATATAGTGAGGTTCACGTTATAATGGCAGTATTTGATTAACATTGGTGTTGCTATCCTTGTCTGGAATTAGACAAAGCATACAGCGCTTTCCTAAAACTGATGATATTATAGAGGTCATGGCGCTGTTTGGAAAAAGTGTGGAAGAGTGCCCTGAGGCCCCGGTTGCACAATAGCCGGTTAAATTTTAACCGTGGTTAATTTCACGATAATCAGTCAGAGAAGGCCTCACAAACGTGAGTAAAAGCTGATAGCTTTTAATCATTGAAATCAGGCTGCTACAGTATGTCATAATTTAAGTATTTAAAAGTGATCATAAACAAGCAGTTTGTAATGGAAAGAAAAATTGAAGTTAATAATAATACTCTTTACATAGGTTATAGTCTTATTAAATAGTCCAAAATAGTATTTATAGTTCATATTTGGAATAGTTTCAAATTTTGGAAATACATGTACCTTGATAAACATAAAGGAGTGGGTACAAACGTATGCGTCACGAACAAGCGCAATATTTACTTTTCATCAGCTGATATTCTATTCTTATTATATCTCTATTTGTACACGCAGAAACAAAAAATAAATATATAATTGTTATTATTATTTATTTACACACTTTATTTATCACACTTTGAAATATGACAACTGTTGTGGGCGAAGTTGAGACAATAGGAGCCCCCTCTTCCACTGAAATATACAGATATGATAAGTTGATTAGAAACGAAATGTGCGTGTTCGTGGCACAGAAGTCTGTACGCACCTTCTTCTTCTTCTTCTTCAACTTCAATCAATCGACTGGTAGGCAGCTTTCTATCGTTGTCTGTCCAGAGCTGTACTTTTCAGTTGGATGTAGCTCTGGATTCCTTGATCTTTGCTAACTTGCTTCAGATATTGTAGCCGGGGTCTTCCACGAACCCTTTGTCCAATGATAATATGCACCTTTAGAACGATAAACTGATCACAGCTCTTGAAAACTATCGGAAAAATGGAGAGAATAGATTGTATCATTGATCAAAGATACTGTTTGAATCTAACTGTCTGTGATCGTAGAGGTAATTTGGTAGAGAGTTAGTGGGGAGGATATTTTTAATATTCTTTCCGAAGAATGGACATTGATATGTCCAAAGCTCCGCCAATTTATGTACATGCATTACAATATAATTATCTATAGTTATTATATCACAAATTACTTTTTCATATCATATACAGTTCAATAATTATTTTCTTAGTCTATATTATGTAAATTCATCTATAATTTTATTGTATTGTAAGCTATTGTATATAAGTGTATAAGCCAGTATATATTGTAATCTACATGAATAAAGTACTCAATCAATCAATCGTACTCTTATTTGTTTTTGTGCAGGTGTTATTAGCAGAGCTAATAGGCACCGAATGCTATTACGCGGTGAAAATGTCTGAAAAAAGATGTGGTTCTGGAAGATGATGACGTGGAATGTACCCTCATAGAACGGAAGGTTCTAGCTTTGGGCACCAACCATCCCTATCTTTGCCATCTCTTCTGTACTTTCCAGACTGAGGTGAGTCAACAATCATTACTCATTAGTTTACTCATCATCCATTACTCATTACGTACTCATTACTCATTACAAATCACTAATTATTCATTACATACTGAATTGGGGAATTTATTCCCCAAACGGTCCTTTTTCACTACTTCGTGACTGGACTATTACCGGATTACCGCTGTTTATTGCTGTACTAGCAAATAACTCGTGCTCAGAAAGGGTTCAATTGAAAACTTGACAAACTGAAAATTCGATGTACTGGAATCTTGGAGAGTTCAAAATAGGCCTATAACCATCCTCGGTGAATCAAGAATCTATATGCAAAATTTCAAGTTATTTAGTTGAGTAATTGAGACGTGATGATGCGTCATTCGTGAATTTCCCATCCCATACGTGTATAATCAAACTCTTTCCTTTATTTTATTATAGATTACTAGAATAGAAAACTTAAGAGTATTCTATTAATAGAAAATTCAAATTCAAAATAAAGTTAGATTCAATACAAGTAGAATAGGACTTAAAACAGAAACAAAAATAGTTTGTTCACAGTTCCTCTCTTGAATTCTATTGGTGGAAGGCTATTTGAACGTCGACCAATCACGAGCAAGTACAATTCCCCTCATCACTTGCTCAGTACAAGGCCACGCCCACAATGCTCTCTTATTGGCTGACGCTTCCTCTTCATAATAGAACTCTATTTTGTTGAATTGTTCTCAAGTTCAGCACTATAGTCAACCATGAAAAAATAGTTCAATTGATATTTGAAATCATATTCTAGCCTGTGTATTGAGAGATCATTTATGTAATTATTCTCCTATGCATAAGAATATTAATTAATGATTCGTTTTGATGTATCTACACAGTTCTTCAATAGTCAGCACTATAGTCAACCATGAAAAAATAGTTCAATTGATATTTGAAATTATATTCTAGCCTGTGTATCGAGAGATCATTCAATCATTCATGTAATTAAGCATCAGAATTATTAATTAATGATTTGTTTTGATTTATCTACACAATTCTCTAATAGTCCTGTAAATGAAAGTAGACATTTGGCAATTTAAAGTATTCTCGTATTTATAAAATTGATATTAGCCTATTTAAAATTTGATTTGAACTAAGATTTTTTCCAACATACCTTTGTAGTCTCACCTGTTGTTTGTAATGATCATTTGTAATCATTATCCTATGCATCAGATTTTAATAATTATTACTAGCAAGTAACTCGTGCTTCGCAAAGATCTGATTAAAAACTTGACATGATGAAATATCTTGAAGACTTTGAAATAGAGCTATAATCATTTTCGTCAAATCAAGAATCAATATGCAAAATTCCAAGTTACTCAGTTGAGTAGTTGAGACGTGATGATGCGTGGATTTTCTATCCCCTACGTGTATAAACCAGTTTCCTCTTTTATTATAGTATAGATTATTGATTTGTTTTCATATACGTTTGCAGTCCCACCTGTTCTTCGTGATGGAGTACCTGAACGGTGGGGATCTGATGTTCCACATCCAGCAGTCGGGTCGCTTCGACGAGGGCAGAGCTCGCTTCTATGCCTCAGAAATCGTTTCCGGGTTGATGTTCCTACACAAGAAAGGCATTGTCTACAGGTAAATGTCATCATTTTCTGACCAGAATCAGTCTGAATAAGTGCCAAGCCACATGGAGCGTTTTTCAGGCGTTTTCGCACTGGCGGTGATCGAGTCGGCAGGGCAAGAAGCTCTCCTATTGGCTGATTATCAGCTGATTCCGTAAACCGGACTGACAAATAATTTTTGAATGGTAGCGCTCATCGAATTTCCATCTAGCTTACAGTATCTCTTTTCTGTATAGGGCTACTTGTGATAAAAATAGAAAGAAAATAAAAAACTCAGTACCTTTTTTGAATTATTTAATCACAACATGGCATTATTTCGGAATGGCATCAATGTCCGAAACATGTTGTGATTAAATAATTCAAAAAGGGCACTGAGATTTTTATTTTCTTTCTATTCTCCAGCTAGCTGTTTACCCTGTTGTCAATATTTGCAGTAGCAGAAGTCCTCGGGGTGAATTACAGCATGCATTTGATTGGGATTTTCGTTGAATAATAATTACAATGATTTGGTAAATGTTTGGGAATCAGCTTTTCTTTCTATTTTCCATCTAGCTGTTCACCCTGTTGTCAATATTTTCAGTAGCAGAAGTCCTCGGGGTGATTCACAGCATTCAATTGTGATTTTCGTTGAATAATAATTATAATAATTCGGTAAATAAACGTTTGGGAATCAGCTGATAACCAACCGATCGGAGAGCTTCTTGCCCTGCCGACTTCGGAGTGAATTACAGCATGCATTTGATTGGGATTTTCGTTTAATTATAATTATAATAATTCGGTAAATGTTTGGGAATCAGTTGATAACCAACCAATCGGAGAGCTTCTTGCCCTGCCGACTTCGGAGTGAATTACAGCATGCATTTGATTGGGATTTTCGTTCAATAATAATTATAATGATTCGGTAAAAGTCTGGGAATCAGCTGATAATCAGCGAATCGGAAAGCTTCTTGCCCTGCCGACTCGGCCACCACCACGCCTGAAAAACGTTCCATGTGTCTTGGCCCCTGAGGTATCTTCACATTTAGCTAAGCTATTCTGAAATACATCCAATCTCTCAATGCTACGTAGTGTTTGTCCCATTCACACCAGCGTAACGTAGCTTTCAATACTGAGAGATAGGACGGCTACATCCTCCAAAGACGTACTTCAACGTAGCGTGGCTAAATGTGAAGAGACCCTTACTCTAGCTCCCCGTCGAATTAATTGAACATGAACAGGCTGTGTGAAGTACTAGAATTTTGTTCCTCTCATAGGACAAGAGTATGAGAATCAACATTTATCTTCTCTTCATATTGAAACACAGTGAAAATTGTTGAATACGGTACCCTTTATTTCATTATAATACAACTGGGTTGAAAGTTCAACTGAGTCACTGTCAATATTGTAGAACCGTTCCATAATTGAATAGAAACACACATATGATGTCAAATTCCACACAGTTTTATTCGATAAACTTGAAAATGTGACCGGTGTGGTCACGAAACCATGGTCGTGTACCGATTAAAACTGTGTAGAATTTGATAACATATGTGTGTTTTCATACAACTGGATTGGACTCTCCAAGAGTAATTTTCTATACTTAAAGAGTTGGAGAGTTTAGAAACATGAAGAATTATAACTATTTATCCAAATTCAAATTGAATCCAATTTTGAAATTCAAATTGTGTGTTTAAATTAAACAAATGGTACTTGGAAATTAATATTTGTTTCTTGCGTTTCAAGGATCATTAGCTATGAAAAAAAGTAAATATCTCTTTCCCTCCTTTATAATCTCTATACCTTCTATACGCTCAGTTACTTCTACAAATACTCTCTACATCGTCTTCATTTTCTATACTTTTATTATTTACACCGGCAACTTTCAAGGATTATAAGCCTAGGTGACGATGAAGAGATGAATGATACATAATACAAACGTTCCTATCTATGATGATTTCATGAATGGATCAATGAAGAGATAAATAGCTGAAATTGAATGATTGATTGATTGATTGATTTGATTGATTGAGTTCTTTATTTATGTAGATTACAATATATACTGGCTTATACACTTATATACAATAGCTTACAATACAGCAAAATTATAGATGAATTTACATAATATAGACTAAGAAAATAATTATTGAACTGTATATGATATGAAAAAGCAATTTGTAATATAATAACTATAGATATTATATTTTTATGCATCTACATAAATTGGCGGAGCTTTGGAGAGAGAGAGAGAGAGAGAGAGAGAGAGAGAGAGAGAGAGAGAGAGAGAGAGAGAGTGATGAAACTTGAACCTACTTGTGTGATACTACTTAAAGTGATACACTAAGAACCTACTTGCTATAATGAGGTCCACTTTATAATGGCAGTGACTGATTAGCAATGGCTTTCCTTGTCTATCATCCAACAAAGCAGATATGGCTATCTCTTTCTCGCTTTGCTCTGTTGCCAGATGGTCTTCTAAAAATGTGAAATTATTAATCAATTAACAAAGTATTTCATCTTAATTATGAGAATTCATTATGAAATTATTGAAAAATATAATTTCTTGCTTGATAAAATTTATAATTGATCATTTTAAACGAGTATGAACCGTTAATATTACATCAATAATAGCTACCATCTTCAGAAGGCATTGACAAGACAAGGATTGACTATTGACAACGTTGTTCTGCTATCTTTCTCCACTGACATCATAACGTGGACCTCACTTTAGACACTGTGATTCTAAGTAAATATATCTGTATCTTCTATACTCTCCATTACTTCTATACATACTTTCTACATCTCCTCTGCTCTTTCAACCTTGATTTATTCACAAAGGCAATTTTCAAGTATTATAAGCCTATTATGATGATGAGGAGATGAATAATAATACAAACGTTTTCATTCATGATGATTTTATAAATGGACCAATGAAGAAATGAATAGCTGAAATGGATTGATTGATTGATTGATTGATTGATTGAGTACTTTATTTATGTAGATTACAATATATACTGGCTTATACACTTATATACAATAGCTTACAATACAGCAAAATTATAGATGAATTTACATAATATAGACTAAGAAAATAATTATTGAAAGTATATGATATGAAAAAGTAATTTGTAATATAATAACTATAGATAATTATATTGTTATGCATCTACATAAATTGGCGGAGCTTTGGACACATCAATGTCCATTCTTCGGAAAGAATATTAAAAATATCCTCCCCACTAACTCTCTACCAAAAAAGGAATGAATGCCAACAGCATGTGGTGTTCCCAAGCGGTCACCCATCCAAGTACTGACCACACCCGACGTTGCTTAACTTCGGTGATCGGACGAGAACCGGTGTATTCAACGTGGTATGGCCGTTGGCGGCCAAATGAGAGAGAGAAAGAGAGAGAGAGAGAGAGAGAGAGTGATGAAACTTGAATCAACTGTTAAACATATATACTAAGAAACCTACTTTCTTCTTACTATAGCCTTGTCAAAATTAATATTATCTATACTTTATTTACAGATTTGAATAGCCTATTCAGTTTTACATGAATTTCATATTCATTTTATCAGGATACCTCTGTTATGCCTGGTTTTCTATTTTGCAGAGACTTGAAACTGGACAATATCCTGTTGGATTTTGACGGTCACGTGCGCATAGCTGACTTCGGTATGTGCAAACTGCAGATCTACCTTGACAGAACGGCCGACACATTCTGTGGCACACCTGACTATATGGCACCTGAGGTAGGCCTAATAAATACTCTCCAATCTGAATTATCATAGCCTGAGCTTCCAAATAATACAAGTTTTATCAAGCTGTCTTATAATAGTAAGTTATCAGTCTATAACTTAATCTTAAAAACGAGTTGAATAATTGTGTATCTTTTCGGATGCAAAACGTTGCTTCTGAGAAGATGCAAAAGAGTTTCTGTTGCTTATGGAAAGATACATTAAAGCTCCTTGTGTATATATTTTCGGATGCAACACGTTGCTTCTGAGAAGATACATAGAGCATCTGTTGCTTATGGAGAGATACATTAAAGCTCCTTGTGTATCTTTCTGGATGCAAAACGTTGCTTCTGAGAAGATGCAAAAGAGTTTCTGTTGCTTATGGAGAGATACATTAGACCTCCTTGTGTATCTTTTCGGATGCAACACGTTGCTTCTAAGAAGATACAAAAGAGCATCTGTTGATTATGGAAAGATACATTAGACCTCCTTGTGTATCTTTCTGGATGCAACACGTTGCTTCTGAGGAGATGCAAAGAGCATCTGCTCCTCATGGAAAGATACATTAAAGCTTCTTGTGTATCTTTTTGGATGCAAAATGTTGCTCCCAAAAAGATACAAAGAGCATCTGTTGCTTATGGAGAGATACATTAAGGCTCCTCGTGTATCTTTTCGGATGCAAAATGTTGCTTCTGAGAAGATACAAAAGAGCATCTGTTGATGGATATGCTAAGATACATTAAACCTCCTTGTGTATCTTTTCGGATGCAACACGTTGCTTCCAAGAAGATACAAAGAGCATCTGTTGCTTATAGAAAGATACATTTTCAAGAATGTTGGATGTTTTTGAACAGATAGTATTGTAGTCTAGTGGCCCTCCGCCGATAGGCAAGCTGCAGGACCTGGACTATGAATTAGAGTTTGAGGCAGCATTCTTGGGAGAATACCTGTTGTTTTTAGCTGAAGTATATACCCTGTTGTCAATATTTTCAGTAGCAAAAGTCTTCGGGGTGAATTACAGCATTTAATTCGGGCTTTCGTATAATATTATTAATTCATTAGCATTTGAATAATTGCAATATCTCAGTAATTTACAGTTTGGCTGGCCGCTATGGCTCCGTGTAAAATGAGCGCTGATATCCAGAGATTGTCAGTTTAGTGTAAGGGTAATCATTCCTGACCGGCAATCAGGAGGTACTGGGTTCGATTCCCATGCTGACAAATAATTTTTGAACAGTAGCGCTCATTGAGTTTCCATCTAGCAGTTTACCCTGTCAATATCTGCAGTAGCAGAAGTCTTTGGGGAGAATTACCGTATTTTATTTGGATTTTCGTTTAAAATTTATTATTATGAAGTGTATTATCATAGAGAAACAATAGCGTAAGTAGATATCCCATGATGTAGGGAATTTATGTCGCAACTTCTACTGTTATCTCAAACCGATTACTGTCGACTATTGTCAATTTTCACTGTTTTGTTGGGGCGATAGTGTATGAAGGGCACAATTTGAGAGACTACCTGCGTCACACAGCTGATTAGGAAAGAACTCTGTGAACTATCGGCTTGGGATAACAGTAAAAGTTGCCACATAAACGCCCTATACCATGGGATATCTACTTATGCTATCGGTTCTCTATGGTATTGTATTGTAAACTGGCCGTCAGGCTCGCTTCGCTCGCCATATCCGTCTAGCCAGGGGGCTCTGCACCCTGGACCCCCGACTGGATCGTCCAAGGATGATATCAATATCAGCAGGCTCGCTTCGCTCGCCTGCATTTTTCACTTGAGCATTTTTATCATATGCTAGGACGATCCAGTCGGGGGTCCAGACTAAACGTCTGGCTAAACGGATATGGCGAGCAAAGCTAGCCTGACTGCTAGTAATATATTATTCCCAGGAATAGCTTGAAGTAGCATTGATTGAAGTAGCATTGCCCAATCAATTTTTCCGCGATAAATGCATTTCAATCTTCAACTTGGTGCCAACCTAACAAAGTCAACTCAACTTAATGCCAACCTGACAAAATTAATTATTTAGTTACCAGTTAACAACTGTTTCGAAGAGGTACTCTCTCTAGATTATAGTTCTATATTAACATATGGTATGGACATTTTTCAATTATAATTAAGAGAATAAGAAGAATATACATGCTAAAAGACGAACTTTAAACCCTTAAAAACAACCCTTAGAGTTAAAATATTGCCAAAAGATTTCTTAGTGCGCCTCTAAAGGGCCAACTGAACATACCTACCAAATTTTAACGTTTTTGGTCCGGTAGATTTTTAGTTCTGCGAGTGAGTGAGTCAGTCAGTCAGTCAGTCAGTCAGTCAGTGAGTGAGTGCCATTTCGCTTTTTTATATATATATATATATATATATATATATATATATAGATGAATTAATGAATGTTTGAAATTTTAAATGTTGTTGTAGATAATCAAAGGCCTGGCCTACAACCAGTGCGTGGACTGGTGGTCGTTCGGCATCCTCCTCTACGAGATGCTGGTTGGCCAGTCTCCTTTCTCAGGATGTGACGAGGATGACCTCTTCTGGTCCATCTGCAACGAACAGCCTCACTATCCACGGTTCCTGTCCAAGGAGTCCAAGTTGATCCTAAGCCAGGTCAGTAGATTAGAATTAGATTAGATTGGAACATTAGATCAAATTAGATTAAATTAGATCCACGAGGTGCTCTAAAGAGAATGATCTTTTCTGGTCCATATGTAACGAATGACCTCATCCACGCTTCTTGTCCAAAGAATTCAAGTTGATCCTCAACCAGATAATTGAAAAGTAGCATCAAAATCGATCTGAAGAGTTAACTCAAGCTAATTACTGTCTTATTATGCTATTTTTTCTTTATTGTTGTACGCAAACAACCCAAACTTCATGATAAATTATTAATTTTTTCATAATCTTTCTGTTTCAGTTGCTGGAAAAGGACTCAAGCCGACGCCTGGGTTCCTCAGAGCTGAGTGGTCGTGAGGTGACGTCACACGTTTTCTTCCGTGACTGGGATTGGCCCCGGCTGGAGAGACGGCAGCTGGATCCACCCTTCAAACCCAGAGTAGTCAGTTGTCGATTTTTCGCTACCTTTTTGCCACACTAATCACTCTGTGGGGACACTACATTAGTAGATAATATGCTCTACTTCGGCCGACAGTGGATTGAGAGGGAAAATAATGATCTGGCAACGTTGCGTTGCTGGAAAAGGATAGTGCTGTCTGCTGTCGAATGATAGCAGCACTAATGATAATTGAATAATGTTATTATAACGTGGGCCTCACTAGATAGTCATATTTATTTATTTATAAGATAGAGCGAACAATACAATAGTCGGAAAAGAAAAAACAGGCTATTGCCCAAAACTTTTTCAATTTCCTGATTTTGTCACAAATCGTCCAAATATTAATAATATTATGACTGTCAATATGGTTTTATATGATCATTATCATGATTTATGCAACTGGATCAGGTACTATTTCATTGATGTCTATGACTATAATTATCACCTAATTCATCTTGGATTACCAATTAATTCAGACTAAATTATTCATTTTTTGTAGTTAAGACACTGTGCTACATTTTAAACACAGAAGCATTTTTGGAGCACAGAATACAGCAATACAATAATAAATTATGGTGGTTTTCTCTGATTTGTAAATATTCGAAAAACACTTACTGAAGCTCCTCCTCAGGAGTGAATTCTCCAAGAAAAGTAAGTGTTTTTCAAATATTTGAAAATATTAACACAGTGTCTCAACTACAACAAAGTTAGTAATAGTGTTTCGTCATGGAAAGCAACATCCATTATTCCTCAATCACTCACTGTCGGTTGAAAAGAGCACTACAAGGTATGAAAAACAACAACTCGTCTCTGCATTTTGCCGCACCAATATCAATAATAACCGTGAATTTTAGTTTCAAAAGCAGAATGCCAGTCTATATACATTGTTCGAAACTGAAAGAGTTGCATGTTCAATACTCACATGCACATTATTTCCATAATACACAGCTCTTGTATTTAACATGTAAAATAACAGAGTTGGCTATAACCGTGCCAATGTTATAGAGAGCAGTAAGAACTATAATTAATAGGTTTCAATATAATGTTAATGAGCTATCACAAACTTTATTTGTAAAGTACAAAAATAATTTTTACTTCAAGTAGGCCTACATAGTACAAAAGTACAGAAATCATTTCATAGATTAAGAAATGAGGATTTTCATTTATTATTCATATAGTGAGATCCACGTTATAATGACAGTGGATTAAGATGGGAGAACAGCGTTGCCGATTCTCTGCCTTGATTAATTATCCTTCTACATTGTCAAGAACAGATTTGGCATCGTTGCGGAGCAAGAAAAGGATAGTACTACCTGCTTTGTCGAATGATAGACAAGGATAGCAACACCAAAGTTGATCAAATACTGTCATTATAACGTGGACCTCACTATAGATTATAACATGGTAGAATATAATATCATGAGAAGTTATCAATGGAACATACATCATTTAATATAATATATAATGGGATTTGAATTGTTAGGCTGTAGAATATCTATTCCAGACTGTAGAATTTTTATTTCTAGGCTGTAGAATTTTTATTTGCTACTTTATTCAAACATGATGAGCACTTAGGCTATTATTCAAACCTCTAGGTATGATTTTAGGAGTTGTTATATCATATCTAGCATATTAGACGATTTTCCATTGGAATCAATTCAAGAAATCTAATGATTCACTATAGTTAACCATAACTGACTAGACTGGAATCTTCTAACGCATCTTTAGATAAGAAGTTCACATAAACAATGCATTTGGCATGATTCTTGTGAATATGGGCACAAAACTAAAACATTGTTAGTTGGAATTGTGTCTTTCTATAATTCAGTTTCATTCTGATTGTAAATAGTTTTAGAATTTAAAAAATCAAGTTTTAGAGCATTCAATCTTATTATAACATGGCTGGAGTGATTGTATAAAAATTTAATAATGCTCAATTACCATCTCTAATAAAAAGATCTAAATTAAAGATATGTGGCATGTTCAAAAAGACTACCACCGTTTTGTATCGTGAGAATCTGAGTTATATTGATTGATTCTTGATTGATTGATTGATTGATGAATCTGATTGATTGATCGATCGATTGATTGATTGATTGATTGATTGATTGATTGATTGATTGATTGATTGATTGATTGATTGATTGATTGATTGATTGATTGATTGATTGATTGATTGATTGATTGATTGATTGATTGATTGATTGATTGATTGATTGATTGATTGATTGATTGATTGATTGATTGATTGATTGATTGATTGTTTGATTGTTTGATTGATTGATTGATTGATTGATTGATTGATTGATTGATTGATTGATTGATTGATTGATTGATTGATTGATGATTGATTGATTGATTGATGATTGATTGATTGATTGATTGATTGATTGTTGATTGATTGATGATTGATTGATTGATTGATTGATTGATTGATTGATTGATGATTGATTGATTGATTGATTGATTGATTGATTGATTGATTGATATACATTTATTTATACATTGAAACATACACTATCATTCTCAACTATGAATGATTGGGGAAGGAACAACAGGCTTAAAGCCCAAAACTGTTCCTTTCCCAAATTTAGATAGAAATTGTCCAAAAATAGGTTATGTTTACTTTATGTGAAACTTTCGACGGAAATGAGCACTCTTATCATTAGAAAAATACAGTAAGAAAAAAGTTCTTTCATTTAATGAAAATGAATAAAGAAATCTTCATCCAATGACAAGTACATAACAGAATAGCAATAATCAAATACGGTATTGAATTCAACAAAAATTCGTAGGTACAGTCAGTAAAGTGAATACTGTTTGCTAAAGAATGAACTTTGTCTGCAAACAGGAGCATATCATTAAAATCAAAATTAATAAAACTATAAAACTCAATATAAACATATAAGTTACTAACTGTATATTATACAATATTCAATTCTAAGTTAAAAACACTTTTCTGCCAAATTAGCAGAAAGTGTTTCTAATTTTAAAGTCCTTTCGTACTAATAAACCATCTAATAATTGAAAATAAAATCAGGAATTCTCTTGGCATACACAAATGAGATAATATAAACTGAACATTATTTTCTCAAATTTTTATTGATCGCTAAGTCATGGATGTGACAAAATGTTTCTTTCAGTCAATGAATTTCTACAAATTGGACTATTTTTCCTAAACCGTAACAGCAGTTCATGTAGGTTACCGTATGGTACGGTACTACAAAACATTGAAACAATATCCACATTGTGGACAATATCTGCAAAAATAGGTAGTAGATACAATAATTACAGTGATGATGGTTTCTCGATACATTCCGAGCTTCGATGTATAAAACACTTTTTTATGTATTTATAGGAACTTTGTTGCATATTTCCTATAATACAAAATACATTGTACTAGATGTAGAAGCTGCCAAACACATGTTACACAGGCGTGGAAAATAGCAGATGATTCGGCCACATATTTCACACAACATATATGGACATGCATATTTCACTGCGTGTCGTGTGGAACACATGCAAAAAGTTTAACAATATCACAATTTATTTATACTTTATTATAATGTATTTTGAATTGCCTTCTTTCTACAATGAATTCTAATGTGAGCAGCATCAAATTTCATATGTAAGCAGCCAAGAAACTATTTCACTAACGTCTATTTCACTACGTGTCGTGTGAAACACATGAAATAGTTATTTGTACAACTAGTGCGCAAAGTGACAGTTTGCTGCACCGAAAGAAACGTTTACGCCCGAGCCGTAGGCTCGGGCGGAATGGTTTCTTGAGTGCAGCAGAGGAGCTTTGCGCACGTATTTCACATTAAGTTTTTCCTACAGTTACCATTGAATATGAAAAGTGGGTAATTATGGGTAAAATTGCCTGAAATGCATCAAATGTTTTTCTGTGTAATTTTATTATTGATAAAAACCTTAATTTATTGTCAAATTGAATAAAAATGTTGTCGTTGGTTATAATATATAATACTAATAATTAGCGCGTTGTGCTTGGTTGCACCTCTGCTCACTATAGCAGCCACAGCAGTCACTGTTACCAACTTCATTTTGATTTTGCTGCACTGTTGCTCCATATAACCTACTAAGTATTTTGCGTTGCCATGTTGCAAATCTGGAGTGCAGAAAAATTTTTCCCGCACTAGAGCGGAAAAGTGATTCTTTGCGTTCTGTAATCAGTGCAGCAATGGCCACTTTTCAACGTAACTGTAGGAAAAAAGTATAACAATATCACAATTTATTTATACTGTGTTATACTGTGTATTTTCAATTGCTTTCTTTTTACAATAAATTTCAATATTCAAACAACATCACATTTCTTATGCAAGCAACCAACAAAGTAGATACGAGTAACAAATGAAAACCATGCTGGAATGTTTTCTATTTTCTAATTTATTCATTTATTTAGCCTACCTATGGCATATACACAACAAATAGTCTCAAATCCCTTTAAATATTATTTTCTAATATTTGTCTTTATTGTGTTTTCAGCGTCATCCCTTAGACGTGCAATACTTCGATAAGGCGTTCACCAATGAGCGACCGCGTTTGACGCCGATTGACAAGTCAATCCTACAATCCATGGACCAGACTCAATTCCAGGGATTCAGCTACACCAATCCGAACGTGACCAAGTGACTCTGTTGTGCCTTCTGCTGGAACAAACTTAGTTGAAGGTTTTTCAGTGGGAACATACGTTGTTCCGAAATACTACAAAATTGGTGATCAATAAGTGACTTTATTGTGCCTTACTTAGAGGTTAAAGTAGGAACAGACTTTGTTCCAAAATACAACAAAACTGGTCAGTTGAATCCCACTTTGACAAAGTGATTTTGTAGTGGTTTTAGCATTCTAATGCTGGAGTTGAAGATGATATACCGTGAAGCTGGAACAGACTTTGTTCCAAAATAATACGGTAGAGAATTAGTCGCTTTTGAATCTCTCAATGTGACCAAGTGAAATATTCGTTGTACTCTATTCTGGGAAAATCGTATAATTGTTGATGGTTCGATTATTAGAACAAACTTTGTTCTGAGAAACTCCAAAGTTGGAGACTTGGAGAAATTATAAATCTTAATAATATTATCAAACCAAGATACTCTGTTATACTTTGTTGATGGAACAAAAGCTGAGTTGATAGTTGATCAATATTATTAGAACAAAAATCGTATAATTGTTGATGGTTCGATTATTAGAACAAACTTTGTTCTGAGAAACTCCAAAGTTGGAGACTTGGAGAAATTATAAATCTTAATAATATTATCAAACCAAGATACTCTGTTATACTTTGTTGATGGAACAAAAGCTGAGTTGATAGTTGATCAATATTATTAGAACAAGCTTTGTTCCGAAATTCTTCAAATTTGGTCACATGAATCTTGAAGTAATAATAATAATAATATCGTGTGACCTGGCTGGCTCAGGTCTGGTGTCAGAGTTTTCAGGTCGCAACTGATCAATTTCAGGGCCTCTGACATGACCTAACGACTGCTTTTTAGGCAGCCGGGACCGACGGCTTAGCGTGTCTATCCGAAACATGAATCTTGAAGTGACCAAATGACTTTGTTGTGCTTTTGGAAAAACTTTGTTTCAAAATAGCCTATTTTAGCTGGAATCAACTATTGTTTTGAAAATAGTTCAGTTGGGAGAAACTCAACTCTGGAAAACTTTGTTTTTTTGTTGGAGCACAGATAGGGAGACGAACTTAAGGAAATACTCAATTTTTCAATTTCTCTATTCTCCATTTATTCTTGCAATAAGTTAGTTATGGTACAACATTAAAATAAAGTTCAAACATTGACTATTTTGTATGAAAGTTTAGTATAATAGCCTATGGTCGTTCTTTTCAATAGGGTAATAAAAATGCAATTCAAAAGTGAGCAGTTTGTGATGGAAAACAACATTTATAAGAATAAAGAAACTTAATAGTAGAGATCTCAGTTGCAAAATATTAGCAAAGTCAGTTGAGGAATAGGCTACTTTTATTTGAAAGTAATAACTGATCTAAAAAATACTGATATTCAATTGATATGAGAAAATTACACTTTCACTATCATTTTATAAGTAGAGAGCTCATCAGTTGCTGAATATTAGCAAAGTCAGCTGAGGAATAGGCTACTTTTATTAGAAAGTAGCTGATCTGAAAAATACTGATATTCAATTGATATGAGAAAATTACACTTTCAATATCATTTTATAAGTAGAGAGCTCATCAGTTGCTAAATATTAGCAAAGTCAGTTGAGGAATAGGCTACTTCTATTTGAAAGTAACTGATCTGAAAAATACTGATCAATTGATATGAAAAAATGTGATAAACACTTTCAATATCATTTTATAAGTAGAGAGCTCATCAGTTGCTGAATATTAGCAAAGTCCATCGAGGAATAGGCTACTTCTATTTGAAAGTAACTGATCTGAAAAATACTGATATTCAATTGATATGAAATGTGATACTGTATACACTTTCAATATCATTTTATAAGTAGAGAGCTCATCAGTTGCTAAATATTAGCAAAGTCAGTTGAGGAATAGGCTACTTTTATTTGAAAGTAACTGATCTGGAAAATACTATTCAATTGATATGAAATGTGATATACTTCCAATATCATTTTATTATATGATAATTTCATCAAAAGCATACATTTTGCCTCAAAAAGAAGCTATTTTTCTTCCCCAACAATAGGAAATTATTACTGCCACTTCAATAACAAAAAAAAAAACAGTTTATTGAGTAGCCTACTGTAGGCTACTAAACTACTATTTGATATTCACTTATTCACTGATTGATTTTCGTTTTCCAATGAGCTTGGTGATGTTGAAGTTATTTCAGAGGTCATATCTCTTCAACGGTAGCTAATTTCTCTAATCCGTTTGCAGATCCAGATTCCTCGCTTCAAGGAGCATGAGAAATCATAGTTCAAAATAATATTGCAATAAACTGAATACGGTAATTAATATCAAAGTTTAGTCGCAGATATTATCAGTTTAGTTGGAGTAGAGTTCAAATATAATGGTATGCATGAAGTTATAGAATTATTTATGTTGGAAACAAGAATTACCAAACTCTCACTGTATGAAATATTGATTATTCTTATAAAATATATTGATAACTGAAACTTAAAAACCTTAATGATTAGGCTACACACCATCCTCATATTCTGATTAGAGTTATTATCGCATGAGAATAATCTTAAGGTGCGTACAGATATACGCGCCGCGAACATGAGTAATTCACTCTTCATCAGCTGATTATATCTGTATTTTCACAGAAACGGTAAGATACAGATATAAAAAGCTTGGCATCAGCTGATTAAAAGTGAATTGCTCATGTTCGCGGCGCGTATATCTGTAGGCACCTTTAGAAATGATAATCATTGCTGGTCTAGGAACAGCTGTTTATATCATCACAACATATTACTGTTTTAGAAGAAAAATATTATTGTTACAGATAATTGCCACAGATAATAGGTTAGGAGTAAAATAATTTCAAGCCTTATTAACAAAGTTGAGAGAAAAATGTAAAGTAGGAAAGAAACAGGACAACAAAAACTCTTTGTCTATCACATGAAAGCAGAAAGTAGTGTTAACAGTCACTTATTTTGTATGCACCGCATATATTTGAATATTTTGTAGGAGATATTTCCTATTTTACGCCTTTTTTGAATAAAATGAATATTGAGTGAGTTATTACGGTCAACTGGGACACTCTTATTATTCCATAGAATACATGATGAGATAGAAAGACAACACGGAAAAAATAACGCTGGTCATTTCTTGAGTTTCTTTTCATTCAGAGTTGTCATATTTTCTTGACTTACAAACACAACTGAGAATAATTCTCAGAATTACTAGAATTATTCTAGAATAACATCATACTCTCATTTATTCATTGGAAAGAAGAACAATTTATCAGAGAAACATTAGCGTACGTAGATATCCCATGGTATAGGGAATTTATGTCGCAACTTTTACTGTTATCTCAAGCCGAAGTAAATTTCTTCACAATTTGAGAGACTACCAGCTTCACACAGCTTCATGGGAAAGAACTAAGTGTACTATCTATCGGCTTGGGATAACAGTAAAAATTGCGACATAAACACCCTATAGCATGGGATATCTACTTATGCTATCGTTTTTCTATGAATTTATTATTTGTTTGATCATCAGCTTTGGAAGGAATTTATTCATTCAGTTATTAGAAAGCAATAATTCACAAGGAATCAATAGGTATTCACTGAAAACCTTCCTAGTCCCTAAATGAATATAGCTAAAATCTTTCATACCTAAAACCTTAAATGAATACCTCATAGTATAGCTTCTCATGCAATTAATTCACAAGTCATCATTTAAATTTTTTTAGAAAAACAAAAATCAATATCACTCAAAATTCAAGCATCATGATATATGAGCAACAAAACTTCAAATCAGATCTCATATTCCTTTCACAAGAAATCCATTTATATTACATTAATATGGAATATACATAGCCAATCACATAAGAAAATGTGACTTATCAAACACATAATATAATATCGAATTTAAGTAAAAGAACTGATACAATATTCTCTTACTGGGACAAATGAATCGTATTGTTTTTCAGATTGTGAATATGATTTATATTTTTTGTTACAAAATTCATTAGATTACTTTGAATAATATGGAGGTGTGGGCGGAAATAGGATGATTGCTATAATGAACAGTAATTAGTCACAGATGATGAATGATACAATGTCATTGTTTAACAGTTCCTAGTTCAAATAATTCGTGATAAGACTTTTCAACTTCAAAACCGTTTCATTTCAAAAGTATTTAAACTTTTCACGGATCATAGGATCTCAATTGAGCATTCATTCATAGTTTCTTATAATAATAAAGAATTATTCTTATCAATTCACCAAGTATGTTATTATAATGTTTTATGCGCTTGTGTTGATGATCAAGCAGTATTCTCACTGCAGTTTGGTAATTATTACTGATTACAGACTCCAATTACATAATATTGTTCGATTATCAATTTTATGCAATGAATGAATAACTTATTTGAAGAATGTTGGATTATCTTCGAGCGTGAGCTGTTAACAATATTATTATTTCCTCCCGAATTATGTCTCTCTCCAATTACATAATAATGTATGGTTTGATTATAATTTTTATGCAATGAATGAAAAAATCATTTGAAGAATTTTAACTTATAATCTTTGAACGTGAGCTGTTAACAATTATTATTTCCTCTCAAATTATGTCAATTATTGGTTAGTGATACAGCCAAATTAAGTAAGATCAAAGAGTCAGTATTGTTTCAATGGAAAGTGTTGATATTATTATATGAGTAATGAGGACAGTTTGAAGATTTTAATGGAAAAAAAGTTATTCAAGTTGAAATAATACTGAAATATTTATCAATTATTTACAATGCAATAGATTTCTTTATGAGTCTTATATGAGTATGAGTTATTGCTTTATCTAGCACTATTCATAGTATGAATACATATTTTCAATGAATGAGAAATATGAATACTCGAGTTATTGTGAAATATCATGTTACATGAACTTTCAAACTAGAATTTATTTAATAATAATTAAATTCAATTTATAATTATTGTTGTACAGTGATTAGATTATTAGGATATAAGTGTAATAGTAGGCTAAATAAGTTTTGTAAAATATCATGTGATAGTTTATTTCTGTACATTTTGAACTAGTCACTAGGATTATGAGAGCTTTATTATGATTATTTCGAATATATTATTATGAATGATAAACGTGTGAAACTTATTTCTATTAAAAAAATATACTACTATAATATAATATATTCCTTATTTCTGTTGAACTTAGTTCTTACAAACTGCGGATATTTCATCAATATTTTAACACTGCAATATTTATTTGAGAATAAATTAAAAGCTTGATTTTCTTGTGAATGTTTTAGAAAATTGAAATGTGATGACGATTGATGTGTAGAATAATGGTGATACCTCAGTATGGGAATAAACTATTGAGAGATGTAGATGAACATGAAGAAAATATAAGTAGCATTTTGATAAAAAATATATGGATTGTCGAAAAAACTCTTCAGGTTTTTTGAAGATATACTGCAAAATTGCAATTTTTTTGCTACATCATAATAATATAATAATTATTATTCATAGCAATTTGTGTTCCTGAAAATATACTGTATTATAAGTAGGTCTCATCTATTGGAATTGTTTGTTTAGTTTGAATTTTTTATAGATTTATATCAGTTACAGTATGCAAGATTCAATATTGTAAATGTTGAGCCCAATCTGCAAATGATAATAATTACTGTATTTAAATTCAAGATATTTATGATAATTTCTCAAGAAACCGAAAATTATTGTCGATATTGTGTTGTGCTATTACTTGTTATTCAGCTTCATGTAAGTTATGATTGAAACATTGTAAATATTTGTGAATCTAGCTATGAATTATTGTATAAATGAATTGAGGTATTTGTATTAATTATCGTTTTGTTATTGTATTGTAATACGTTTGTTCATCATATTTTGTATCCTCTGTTAGTGAGGCTAGACAATTATGACTGTATTGTATATATAAGTTAATCTATTTTTTGAATAAAAACGTGCAATATTGATTCTAAGTTTCAACAAATTGCTCTCAACCTATCTCTTCTAGTTCTTGATTTTCATCAATATTTGTCGTAAATAAATTAAATTCAATTGAAGTCTTTATCGACAAAATAATTGAATAGTTTAAAAAACTTACTCTTGTTTCCATAGAAGTTCTCATAAAATCCAATTTTGCTTATGAGTGAACTTTTATAAGGATCAACATAACAACAGTAGGTACCTATTCCTTCTTCTTAGTAGAAAAAATTCAATGAAAAAAATTCAATTTATTCAATTAGAACTTTGAGCTTGACTTTGAATAAAAAGACGTATAGGTATGAAATTATTTTTTCAGTTATTTTATTGTCTTGTTTATTGCTCAATATTGTGAATCAATTTCACAGTGAATTGGAACCTTGTATGATAATATTTAGCTATTCAGCAAACTAACTCAACATGAATAAAATCAAAATATAAGTAGTTTTAATGACTATAAGAAAACGAGCTTTTGAATGAGGCGCTTCAAGAGATATCGATATTTTAACATCGATCTTTTAATCGAGAGTCGAGACGAATTGTCGAGTATGTCGACTTATCCCATATTGATATCGAACTACCGAATGAGCTGCTCATTTTTCGGAAGATTTTTTCCTGTTCAGTCACTTTCAGTAATTAGTTCTCGTTAAACATTTTTAGTAGACAAGTTTTTGTGTAATATTCTGTTTCGTAATAGATATGCCAAGACTTTGACTGCAAAATTTCATCGGTTCTCATTCAGATTGTGAAAGAGACACGAATTTTTGGGTAGGTAGACAAGGCTTGTACAGGTTAGAATTTCAATTTCAATTGAATTGCCGGTTTGTATGTCCTATTAACCTCTTTACCTACATTCTTTCGTGGAGATTTTTTAGAACATCCTTTTCAATTTTTGAGCTTTGAAGTTGATGCATTCACCTGAGTTAGTTGAGGTCAAGCACGTCTATTGAGGTAAAATCATTAGTTTATTCTCTTTTCAAATTATTGTTAACCTTCAATTATTGTGTACGGTACGGTAAGTAGCTGTGCTTATTGTCTTCTATTACTTCATGAATATTTTAAATAAAGAACTTACATTCAGAAAGTTTTAAAGTCATATAATATATCTGTTTAATTATGTAAAATCGTTTCTGTGCCACTTTCTAAATGGATAGACCATAACGTACCAATAGAAATCTGACTTTGCCCTTTGTTTTTTAGATTTAGATATAGTTTTTCAATTGATAAGGATTGAATTTCTATGAACTACCGGCAGTTTTACTCAAATAATATAAATAATTGACAATTATCTAATAGCTCAGCCTGACTAACTTATTATTGTAGACTTATTTATTTGCTCAAAACTTATTCAACAGTTCAAATCTACATGAAACTTTTAATTTGGGAGAGACATTTCTGTAACTCTATGACTTTCTGGGATACTGTAGAGCAAGTTAATTATGTTTCAAATCAAATCTATTGTGAATTTATCTTAATATTGAACCAGAAAACCCAGTTTTTCTATAGTGAGGTCCACGTTATAATGGCAGTATTTAATTATAAAATACTATAGTTCATAGTATTTTTTCACTAAAATACGGTAGTTCATAGAAATTCAATCCTTATCAATTGAAAAAAATATATCTAAATCTAAAAAACAAAGGGCAAAGTAAGTTGCTATCATTCAGAAAATCTGTTAGCGCTATCTATCTCTAGCTCCACAACGCTACCAGATCGTTCTTTAACAATGTAGAAATATAAATGAACAAAATATCTAATCTCAATTATGATTATTCAATCATTGAAGAATATATTTTCTTGACGATTAAAATATAATTGATTGTTTCAAACAAGAATAAACAGTTAATATTACATCAGCTATACCGATATCAGGTATACTGCTGACAGTGGCAAGGCATCAGAGAATCAGCAACGTTGTTTTCCTATCTTTCTCCACTGCCATTATAATGTGGGCCTCACTATAGTAGGTACCTTTTTTACTCTCTTTGATGTACAATATTCTATGATAATAGTTTATAAAACTCTCAAGTATCCCTATTGAAATAAATAGGCTACATTTTTAAACAAAAATATAAATCTGAGTAGGCCTACCCTTTGAAATTATTTTTTCAGTTATTTTATTGTCTTGTTTATTGCTCAATATTGTGAATTAATTTCACAGTGAATTGGAACCTTGTATGATAATATTTAGCTATTCAGCAAACTAATTTAACATGAATAAAATCAAAATATAAGTAGTTTTAATGACTATAAGAAAACGAGCTTTTGAATGAGGCGCTTCAAGAGATATCGATATTTCAACATCGATCTTTCAATCGAGAGTTGAGACGAATTGTCGACTTATCCCATATCGATATCGAACTACCGAATGAGCTGCTCATTTTTCGGAAGATTTTTTCCTGTTCAGTCACTTTCAGTAATTAGTTCTCGTTAAACATTTTTAGTAGACAAGTTTTTGTGTAATATTCTGTTTCGTAATAGATATGCCAAGACTTTGACTGCAAAATTTCATCGGTTCTCATTCAGATTGTGAAAGAGACACGAATTTTTGGGTAGGTAGACAAGGTTTGTACAGGTTAGAATTTCAATTGAATTGCCGGTTTGTATGTCCTATTAACCTCTTTACCTACATTCTTTCGTGGAGATTTTTTAGAACATCCTTTTCAATTTTTGAGCTTTGAAGTTGATGCATTCACCTGAGTTAGTTGAGGTCAAGCACGTCTATTGAGGTAAAATCATTAGTTTATTCTCTTTTCAAATTATTGTTAACCTTCAATTTTATTGTGTACGGTACGGTAAGTAGCTGTGCTTATTGTCTTCTATTACTTCATGAATATTTTAAATAAAGAACTTACATTCAGAAAGTTTTAAAGTCATATAATATATCTGTTTAATTATGTAAAATCGTTTCTGTGCCACTTTCTAAATGGATAGACCATAACGTACCAATAGAAATCTGACTTTGCCCTTTGTTTTAGTTTTAGATAATATGGTTTTCCAATTGATAAGGTTAGAATTTCTATGAACTACCGGCAGTTCTATTCAATAATATAAAATTATTTACAATTAACTAATAGTTCAGCCTAACTTACTTATTATTGTAGACTTATTTATCTGCTTAAATCCAAATATAACTTAGGAAAGACATTTCTGTAACTCTATGTTTATCTGGGATACTGTAGAGCAAGTTAATTATGTTTCAAATCTATTGTGAACTTATCCTAATATGGAACCAGAAAACCCAGTTTTTCTATAGTAATCTCCACGTTATAATAGCAGTATTTGATTAGCATTGACGTTGCTATACTTGTCTATTATTCAGAAAATCTGTTAGCGCTATACTTCTCTAGCTCCGCAACGCTACCAGATCGTTCTTTAACAATGTAGAAATATAAATGAACAAAATATCTAATCTCAATTATGATCATTCAATCATTGAAGAATATATTTTCTTGACGATTAAAATATAATTGATTGTTTCAAACAAAAATAAACAGTTTATATTACATCAGCTATATCGTTATCAGGTGTAGGCCTACTGTTGACAGTGGCAAGGCATCAGAGAATCAGCAACGTTGTTCTCCTATCTTTCTCCTCTGTCATTATAATGTGGGCCTCACTATAGTAGGTACCTTTTTTACTCTCTTTGATGTACAATATTCTATGATAATAGTTTATAAAACTCTCAAGTATCCCTATTGAAATAAATACATTTTTAAACAAAAATATAAATCTGAGTAGGCCTACCCTTTTAAATTATTTTATTACATGTTTCGGCTACTAAAATCGTACTCAAATTTATATTCTTATTTATATTAAAAGTAGCCCTACAGAAAAAAGACGATAAGATGCATTTCAAACTATGAATTTTTCAAAATTAATTTATCTTAAATGTGCTCTTCTGTTTCACTTCCAGCTGGCAGTATGGGAAGTTGGCCGGACGATGTGGGCATCCTAGCTCTAGAACTGGTCGTTCCGCCACAGTACGTGGACCAGACCGATTTGGAGATCCAAGATGGCGTCTCGGCCGGCAAATACACCATTGGTCTCGGCCAGAGCAAGATGGCGTTCTGTTCTGACAGAGAGGATGTCAACTCTCTCTGTTTGACGGCCGTAGCGAGGCTGATGGAGAAGCATAATATCAGGTAAGAGATTCACTTCAAATTGACAGGATTGGTTGAATGGATAGTTGAATGACAATTATAATATGTTTCTGTTCATGACGTGGTCATACTACATATAGTGAGGTCCTCGTTATAATGGCAGTGTTTGATTTGCAATTGTAGCTATTGCTATCCTTGTCTTTCCTGTTCAATTGTATAGTTGTGATCCATAGGTCTGTACTGTATTGAACAAATAAAAAATATTCTATTCTTTCCAGTGTGCATGACTATAATACAAAAAATAGGAACAACTTTATTATTAAAGAACATAGTAAAGAGAAGTACAAAAAGCCCAACCTATATGGGCATCAAATTCATTACTCACCCTCCTACTAGTATTAATCATGAAATAGTTATTTGTGCAACTAGTGCGCAAAGTGACAGTTTGCTGCACCGAAAGAAACGTTTACGCCCGTGCCGTAGGCGAGGTTGGAATGGCTTTTTGAGGGCAGCAGAGGAACTTTGCGCATGTATTTCACATTAAATTTTTCCTACAGTTACCATTGAATATGAAAAGTGGGTAATTATGGATAAAATGATGGCTGAAATCCATCAAATGTTTGTGTGTGTGATGCTGTTATTAATAACAACCTCAATTCATTTAAAAATTAATAATCCAATTGAAGTTGAAAATTCTCAGCCAAAGTTCTCATTTTCATTCATTTAAGAATCAGAAAAAATACAGATAAAACAAAAAATTCGCATTTAAAATACACGCCAACAGCTGGTTTGGATGACTGCAAAATGGCTGAACCGACAAGCGCGCGACCTAGCGGGAAGAATCGTACTTAACTTCGTTCTTTCATCCAGCTAAAAACAGTATTCAGATATTCAGAATTATGATTAACTAGAATTAC
The DNA here is from genome assembly GCF_014356525.2 of Nilaparvata lugens. Taxonomy (NCBI): domain Eukaryota; kingdom Metazoa; phylum Arthropoda; class Insecta; order Hemiptera; family Delphacidae; genus Nilaparvata; species Nilaparvata lugens. The sequence continues at coordinate 5,815,834 of NC_052516.1, read as the reverse complement.
CGAAAATATTATAAGTAAACTGAAAAATATTTATAAAATAACATAGACAACAGAAAATATTTTATTGTAGTATATTCTAATGTTATTTTATTAATTTTATTGACATGGATTTCGAACGGTAATTATTTAACCTGAAAATTCGAATTTCAAAATGTGTATTTGCTACATTTCTCATTGCTTGGAGTTGAAATAATTATTACTGTCAATAGAAAATAAACATTATTTATTATTAAATGATGAGAAGTTATTATTTAATTATGATTTAGATAAACATTATTCTTGTTTTGGATTTCTAGATTGGGATTTTATCATAAATGTCGGGTAGCCATTGAAATGATTCTCATCTAAATCTAACCACAGTCATTGTTACCAACTTAATTATTGTTTTCGTGCACTAATCCTCCATATAACCCACCAACTATTTTGTGTTGCCATGTTGCAAATCTGGAGTGCAGAAAAATTTTTTCCAGCACTAGAGCGGAAAAGTGATTTTTTGCGTTCTGTAATCAGTGCAGCAATGGCCACTTTTCAAGGTAACTGTAGGAAAAAGATATTACAAGGTTTAAAAACAAACTGAAAAAGTATATCGTGGAATTAGAATTATACAGTTATGAAGAATTTTATTGTGCCAACTCATTATTTATTTAGAATTTAGACTACCTATTGTTGATGTATTTTGTTTTTTTTACTTGTATTTATTTTATTATTTTGTTGAAAAAAATAAAGAAAGACGCATAATTTATGTACATTTTGATTTATGTTTTGATTAAAGAGATTGATTGATATCATTCGACAAAGCGGATAGCGCTATCTCTTTCTCGCTTTGCTCTGTTGTCAGATCGCCTTTCAACAATGTAGAATTAATAATTAATTAGCAAAATATTTCATCTTTCTCAATTATAAAACTTCTTAACTTTCATTTTGAAATTATTGAAAAATATAGTTTCTTGTTTAATAAAATATAATTGATCAAACTTCACTGTTAGTCGAAGTATTTCTTTTTCATGAAGCTATGTGATGCTGGTAGTCTCTCATACTGTGCCATTCTTAAGGGGGTTTTAGACGAGTCGTGTAGCCAGCCGCTTGTTACTGGCGGCTAGTAACAAGCCCCGGGACAAGCGACTTGTCATCTTACCCGCTTGTAGGAGGTCACGTGATCACAAGCGACTGTTACTGCCCCGGTGTAAATGCTACACTGACAAGCTACAAGTCACTGTTGTTACAGAGGCTATATAGTCACTTTAAAGTCACTGTTCTTCTTGTTCAGTCTACAGCGCTCCTAGTGGCAAGTTTTTAAACCTTCTTAACTTTTAGCCAACATTTACAAGTGACTTCTTAATAATTCGTATAAATGCCCACAAGCGCCTCCGAGGTAAGTAGAAGCATAGAGAAACAATAGCGTAAGTAGATATCTCATGGTATAGGGAATTTATGTCGCAACTTTTACTGTTCTCAAGCCGATTACTGTCGATTATTGTCAATTTTTACTGTTTTGTTGGGGTAAGAGTGTATGAACGGCACAATTTGAGAGACTACCAGCGTCACACAGCTGCATGGGAAAGAACTACGTGAACTATCGGCTTGGGATAACAGTAAAAGTTGCGACATAAACGCCCTATACCATGGGATATCTACTTACGCAATCGTTTCTCTATGGTAGAAGCTTATAAGACAAAAAGTGAAATGTACAAGTGACTATAGTGAGGTTCACGTTATAATGGCAGTGGAGAAAGATAGGAGAAAAACGTTGCCGAACCTCTGTCTTGTCAATGCCTTCTATAGATGGTAGCTGGTACAGGTTCATTGATGTAATATTAACTGTTCATTCTCGATTATAATTAATAGGTAATCAATCAAATTTTTCGATAATTTCATAATGAATTTTCATAATTGAGATAAAATATGTTGTTAATTATCAATTCTACATTGTTAAAAGACGATCTGGCAACAGAGCAAAGCGAGAAAGAGATAGCGCTATCTGCTTTGTTGAATGATAGACAAGGACAGCAATATCATTGCTAACTAAACATTGCCTTTATAACGTGGACCTGACTAGTAGAAGCGACTTGTACACGCTTCGTCTAGAACCCCCTATACACTCTTACACTCCCAACAAATCAGTGATAATAGACAGTATGAATATTTGGTGAGCTTATCTCTGTATTCTCTGCAGGAGTTTGACGAAAGCAATCATTGATTTATTTTGAATTTTATTTGTGTACCACCTATAGTTAAGACTTATATGTAATTTCAAACTGACGCTATTCATATGTATTTGTACATGTCTAATGAATAAAGATGTTTCTATTCTATTCTATAGTAGACAATAATTGGCTTGATTTAACAAAAATCTGGTTGCAATTTGGAATATAAACGACCCGGACCATGAGATATCTACTCATGCTGAATCTCCTCTTCGCCTTTTATGTACTCGATGATGAAATTTTTATACATTTTATGTATTATGGACATAAATTACCTTTACCATGGGATATCTTCTCATGATATCTTTCTATATGGTGATACTGAATTTATTTATTGACTAGAAAATTCTCTACCGACCACTTGAACACAGATAACGTGAAAACGCGAAATATTTTTGCTGGGGTTCGCTAGAGTCTAAAGGTCCGTTTGAGGGATGCAATAAATTTCTATTATAATTAAAAATAAACAAATTTTCTAATCACTTACTTGTTACTTCTGTTGTCCTCGCCGCAGTCTGCTGACCGGGGAATCGTCATTGTCCCTTCATCATATCATCAATCACCATATGAAAATGATAAACAGATCCTCATCATCAATTGAAAAATTTTCCATTCGAACCTTCTTCTTCTTCTTCTTTTGGTTCCTTCTCCTATCGGAGGTTAGAAATCATCACAATCATTCGAACCTACTGATTTATTTTCTAGGTACGAGGATATAGGACGACTGGAGGTTGGCACTGAGACAATTATTGACAAGTCGAAATCAGTGAAATCTGTGCTGATGCAGCTATTTGAAGACAGCGGAAATACTGACATAGAAGGTGAGATCTAAATTCAACTAATCCCAATAATTTAATCCATACTATTTATTAGTTGCCACGAATTGGATTGATTACTATGTTGCATATCCATACTTCACTAATGAAATAAAACTTGAATTTCAAAAACACTTGTCAAGTGAAAATGCACTCACATTGGTTTCGACCTGGTGTGGGTCATCATCAGACTGTATAAACTTACTCTAAGAGACTCGACTCTAGTCGAGAGCATGACTTGTTTAAAAAAATGGTGACACTGAGAACAGTCGATTCTAGTCTCCGCGACTGTCACAATTTGAAAACACATGCTCCCGACTAGAGTCGAGTCTCTTCTCGACCTGAGTCACGTAAGTGTGAGTTGAGCCTACCTCGACTCGAATCGTACGACTCCAGTCGTATTGGAGAGTTGCCTTTGAAAATTAATAAATAAATACTTATCACGAATTGAATTGAATTATCTTGACTGTAAAATTACCTGTAGGCTATTTAAACAAATTCTGTCCGATAGTGAGGTCCACGTTATAATGGCAGTATTTGATTTTACACAACAATCTAATTCCATTGGAATTATGTGATTTGCAGGTATTGACACAACGAACGCATGCTACGGAGGTACTGCAGCTTTATTCAATTGTGCCGCCTGGCTTGAGAGCAGTGCCTGGGATGGCAGGTTAGCTCTGGCTGTAGCTGCTGATATTGCTGTTTATGCCGAAGGTAATTTCAAGTTTCATCTCATAAATAAAGTGACATTTGCTTCAGATTAATCTACGTTTACATCAAAGTTGTCAACAAAATGTTTTCCATGAATAGTTCTCTACAAAAAAGTTGTCAATTTTTTGTAGTAAACAAGCTGCTGTCCTCAAATGTATAGCAACAAAAGTTGATCAAATTTTTTGAATGCGAATTGATATTGTGGAATTTCACCATACTTGAAAAAATTACAATTATATTTTTGTCACATCCACATTTATTAGACTTGTACACAGGACTGCAGTTTCGTTTTGAAACCAACACATCTTCAGCTGCTATGTTTTTTCAACAACAAATGTTGTCAATTTTGAGAGAGATTAGAGAGACTTCGAGAAATCATTTTGTTGACAACTTCTCACACTGAGTGGGACTTCCATAGGTTGACGACATAATGTTGCAGTTGTAATATGAGGAATATTTTTCACTTTTTGTGTAGTTGAGAAGTTGATATTGTGGTAATTATTCATATTGAATGAAAAAGACTGAGAAATTGTCAAAAAACCACTGATTTATTGATAATTAGAAAGACCGGTTTTGGTTATTACACCATTGTCAATCTCTGATTCAGAGGTTTTTTGACAATTTCTCAGTCTTTTCCATTCAATGGGGAATATTGAGAGGTTTGTATTGTAGTTTTTTTGTGCCTTTCTTTCAGGTTGTTGAACTGATCAAAATTGGACTAAATTTTTCCAATATGAACTCACGTGAACCTTGTTCTTGATTATTGAATAATTTATTCATGCACAAATTAAGCACCTAAATTTTGTGTTGCCATAAAAGATTTGCTAACTTGCTTCTTATCCAACCAAATTATTGTAGTCTTCTAGCATTTCCATAGTACTGGCTTGAATTTCGTGATGAAATCAATGCAAACGTATTTAGAAATGTATTTGAACCGTGTGACCCCACGACGTTTTAACCTGAAATTATTAGGCCGGGCGCTCCACGTGTTTTCTTGCAAATCGGAAAATTTGAGTGGAAGAGCGGCAGTTCTAATCGAGTCGTCACCGCGAGAAGAACTGTTGTAGTCGCAGAACAAGTCTCGGTCTCTAATTTAGGCTTCGGCCTAATTAGATGAAAAATCTCCTTATTTTGTATAAATTAAAAGCATGTAGTCTGAAATATAGTACCGTAGTTGAAATGTAAGCGTGAGTGATTGTGAGTGCCGATTTATTTGTTAAATTTTCAATTCAATGGTGAGTGCCAAAATTATTTTATTAAGCTCAAATAGATTGACCAGATAAATTGACCGAGGCCCTAAATTTATTGTAGAGTGAGTTAGCAAATTCTTGACTAAATATCAATTATGAATGATTGCGATAAAGTAGTAATTTGAGAAATATTTTTGAAATTAAATTTTTTAATGTTGTAATATTGAAACAAGATAGTAATAATTGAATAAATAACCGGATTGATTACAGTGAATATTATAATTCGATGTAACAGAATTTCAAAGATGACCGATAATTGTATAATTCAACTAATAAATTAATATCAGTAGCATTTCTACAAAATCATTTATTTTACGTTCCTGGCTCGTGATAAGTTACTTGTTTCTAAAACAGCTGTTGTTAAACAATAGTGAAGATCTTGACATTTGCATGAACGAATCCATCCAAAGCTCCCAACCGTGGATTCAAATAATTTGAACAAGTTTATAGTTAAGAAGAGATTTTAAAAGCAATAATTATATATTTTTTCCTTGTTATAAAATTTGGTGCTAACAAAGTACCCCTGGCCTCCCACCGTTACACAGTGTTTTTTAAGAAATTGGCAACATTTGCCGCGATTTGTTCAAAAATTTAGTTGAAAATTCTGGTGTGAACACGGTTTTATCAGTCCTTGTAAATAAAATCAATGCTTTCCATTCTACTGTAGTAGCCAATATAGCCGTTTATGCCGATGGGACGAAAGTAGTTTCAATTTTCCTGATGTTATATATTTCACATCCTTCACAGCATCCACTTGAATAGAAGAACCTTCCCATATAAACCGAAGGCTTTTATTGAAAATTGCTTAATAAACACATCTCTTATGTTATCTTGGATAGTAATGGCATCCATCTACAAAGTTGATGTTATGGAATAGCCTATAATGAAATCCAAATTATAAAGTCTGTGTGAAACTATATATTTTTTCTCTTTTTTGTAGGTAGCGCTAGACCGACAGGGGGTGCAGGAGCGGTGGCCATCTTGCTTGGTCCCAATGCCCCGCTCGTGTTGGAGCGACGCGTGCGTGCGAGTCACATGCAGCATGCCTATGATTTCTACAAGCCAGATCCACGATGTGAATATCCTGTGGTCGACGGAAAGCTCTCAATCAAGTGCTATCTCTCTGCTCTCGACAAGTGCTATCGACTTTACTGCAGTAAACAGGTTCGTGTTTTTATGAAAAATATATAAAATTCATTGTAAATAAATAGAAGAAATTGTATTTTGTATTTTCATATACAAATTCATTGTTTCATTCTCTTAAATTTACTGTAACTGTCGAGTGCTACCTTTCGACTCTCGACAAGTGTTATCAACTTTACTGCAGTAAACAGGTTCGAGTTCTTAAATTCCTTCAAATTCATTGTAATTGTCAGCTTAAATGAAAACAATGATGTATCAAGTCGGATTTTCGACGGAAAACTGTCGATCTCTGCTCTCGACAGGTGCTAACCACCCTACTGCAGTGATCAGGCTTGTTGGTTGGAATCCCGCCGGTGGCATGGACCTTTGATCATCCCATCCATTCACCGACGCACTTCCCATTACCCACGCCCACGCACAAGCAAAGCGCTCATGTGGGCATCATCCGTATTAAAAACATGGCCTATATTCAAAAAAATTTAGCTTGTATTAGAAAGTTGTTTTTTGCCCAATCTAAATTAATAAATGCAATAATCTCGAACGCAGTTATTTCGTCTTATACAAAATAATATTGTCAAAGTTTAATTCCGATCGGTCAAATAGTTTAACATTTTTAGGAAACGTACAAAATTACATTAATTTTTTCATGTTGATATCCTTGTAATTGACCGAGCGAAGTGAGGTCTAAGATTCAAGTCGACGGTTTGGCATTTCTCTTAATGTTTAAATGTTTGAATGTTTAAATGTTTATATGCTGCGCATTTACGGCGAAACGCGGTAATAGATTTCAAGGATAATATAAAAGGAAAAAGGAGCCTCCTTCATACGCCAATATTAGAGTAAAAATCAGACTATAATCAGACTTATTCATCATAAATCAGCTGACAAGTGATTACACAGATGTGTGGAAAAGCCAGTCTATTGCTGTATGTAAGGTCTATAGTTTCAATCAGGTACTTGTGGATGAGAATACTGCGTGAGGTCTACTGTTCACAGAACTACTAGTAACTATCATGGAATGATTGTTTGTGATTCTAAAATACATTGTCCCAGTTGCACAAAAGCCTGTTGCATTTTAATCATGATTGAATGCTACTAGAACCAATCAGATAAGGCTTCACTGATTGGTTCTTGTGGCATTTAATCATGATTAAAATTCAACAGGCTTTTGTGCAACCGGGAATATGACTATACGTAAGTTGTAATTGTGAAGTGAACAACTACAAGACTTAACCTATTTCGGACTATGTGTAACCTTATCTAAATTTTGAAGAGGAATAGCACAAGGTCACCTTAATTTTTCCTCTCCATATCATTTTGATGATGTACTTATTGTATCAATCAGTAACGAATACCTCTTCTTGTATATATTTGTTTATGTTTGTTCTTATACATTTAAGAGCCGGTTTCCGAGCTCGGGATTTAGTTAAGTCCTAGACTTTAAACAGCTGGAGTCAGAAAATTGGCTTTCCAAAACGGGGCGTAGTTGCAGCTTTTATAACAGTAGTTGTAGTTTTTATTTTCTCATTTCAAGGATAATATAAAAGGAAAAAGGAGCCTCCTTCATACGCCAATATTAGAGTAAAAATCAGACTATAGAATGATTCATCATAAATCAGCTGACAAGTGATTACACAGATGTGTGGAGAAGCCAGTCTATTGCTGTATTTCCATAAGGTCTATAGTTTCAATCAGGTACTTGTGGATGAGAATACTGCGTGAGGTCTACTGTTCACAGAACTACTAGTAACTATCATGGAATGATTGTTTGTGATTCGAAAATACATTGTCCCGGTTTCACAAAAGCCTGTTGCATTTTAATCATGATTGAATGCTACTAGAACCAATCAGAGAAGGCTTCACTGATTGGTTCTTGTGGCATTTAATCATGATTAAAATTCAACAGGCTTTTGTGCAACCGGGAATATGACTATACGTAAGTTGTAATTGTGAAGTGAACAACTACAAGACTCAACCTATTTCGGACTATGTGTAACCTTATCTAAATTTGGAAGAGGAATAGCACAAGGTTACCTTATTTTTCCTCTCCCTATCATTTTGATGATGTACTTATTGTATCAATCAGTAACGAATACCTCTTCTTGTATATATTTGTTTATGTTTGTTCTTATACATTTAAGAGCCGGTTTCCGAGCTCGGGATTTAGTTAAGTCCTAGACTTTAAACAGCTGGAGTCAGAAAATTGGCTTTCCAAAACGGGGCGTAGTTGCAGCTTTTATAACAGTAGTTGTAGTTTTTATTTTCTCATTTCTATGATTGAAAACGTTTTTCCTTGACGAAATTAGACATTCCTAAATAATTCAAAATAGCTGAAACTTTACACTATTTTCTCTTTATTTTATTTTGTGTCCAATTTTCTAGTTTTTAGAAACTTAATTCAAACGTGACTTTGACAATGACTGCGACTACGCCCCGTCTCGGAAAGCCAATTTTCTGACTCCAGCTGGTTAAAGTCTAGGCTTAACTAATCCCGAGCTCGGAAACCGGCCCTTAATGTTTATATGTTGTACATTATGGAGGAAATTAATTCTATTCTTGTTAAATAGGAAAAGCTGAATAACAACAGTAGACGAGTGGGTTTGGCAAGTCTGGACGCCATGTTGTTTCACTCGCCTTACTGCAAGCTCGTGCAGAAGTCGCTCGCCAGAATCGTGTTCAACGATTTTCTCATCAGGAGTGCTGATCCTACAAGGTATGTTGCTGCTTTAAAAATATTCATCTAAAATTGTATCTTATCTACAATTGAATGAAAATAAAAGTGTTATTATTAACATCCGACAAGGTATGTTCATAGAGAAATAATAGCATAAGTAGATATCTCATGGTAAGGGCGTTTGTGTCGCAACTTTTACTGTTATCTCAAGCTAATAGTCCACGTAGTTCTTTCCTGTGAAGCTTTATGACGCTGGTAGTCTCTCATATTGTGCCGTTCATACACTCTTACCCGGTCAAAACAGTAAAAATCGACAGTAATCGGCTTGAGATAACAGTAAAAGTTGCGACATAAACGCCCTATACCATGGGACATCTACTTACACTATTATTTCTCTATTGTTTGTTGCAAAAATTCAAATACAATATACCAAACGAATTGCAAATAAATTTCAAAATGACTACCGTAAGCATTACACTCAATCTACATTATAATTCTATCTATTTTGTCAATCTACAATAGCAAATATTCGTTTCTATCCAAAACAGCAGAAATTTGAATACAATTTACAAAAAGAATTGGAAATAAATTTCAAAATTATCAAAATTATTTCTTTATTTATATAATTTAATTTCCTGTATGAACTCACAGCCAGCGCACAAGTTTACTTTGATGGCTGTGCCAAGTATGTGTAAAAATGTATTTCATCTCATTGTTTGTATTGTACATTGGCAAATAAATATTCTTATCACTGTAAGCATTATATTCAATATACATCTCAGGCTAGGCGCACACTAGTTAGTCAAGACAAGACACGTTTAGTCACAATACTTCACATAGCTGCTTGTCACGCTACACACACTGATTAGTCATTGCAATTAGACATGTCATGATAAGCATCTATGTAAAGTATTGTGACTAAACATGACTATAGTAAGGTCCACGTTATAATGACAGTGGATAAAGATAGGAGAGCGGCGTTGCCGTTTGTCTGCCTTGATTAATTATATTTATACATTGTTAAAAACGGATTTGGCAACGTTGTGGAGCTAGAAAACAATAGTGCTATGTGTTTTGTGGAATAATAGACAAGGATAGCAACACCAAAGTTAATCAAATACTGCCATTATAACGTGGATCGGAGAGCGGCGTTGCCGTTTGTCTGCCTTGATTAATTATATTTATACATTGTTAAAAACGGATTTGGCAACGTTGTGGAGCTAGAAAACAATAGTGCTATGTGTTTTGTGGAATAATAGACAAGGATAGCAACACCAAAGTTAATCAAATACTGCCATTATAACGTGGATCTCACTATAGTCTTGTCTTGACTAACCGGTATACGTCCAGCCTATGGCTGGTCACACACCTATTAGTCAAGATAAGACTAGTCATGTTTAATCACTATACTTCACATAGTTGCTTATTGAGTCATATCTAATTGCAATGACTAATCAGTGTGTGTAGCGTCACAAGCAGCTATGTGAAGTATTGTGACTAAACGTGACTAGTCTTGTCTTGACTAATCGGTCTATGACCAGCCTTATTGTTGAGTATTTGTTCCAATCTACATTTGATGATTATGCTATAATATGCATTGAAATTTAAGTTGTGTCTGAATCTATTAATGAAACAATCCAAGTGGAAAAGACAACCTATTTTTATGAAAAGTTAATTCAAAAGAAATCATTTTCCTTTATTTATATGGGATGGGATTCAACAAACAATATACCAAAACTTTGTGCTCAGTAAAGATAACATTTTCCTAATTTAACCTTCCGGTAGTCGTGCTGTTATAAAAAGTACAACAGTGTCAGTTTTTTGCTGCACAAAACTATTGAATGGGGTGGTGTCAGTGAATGAGTGACCTATGCATTCCAAAACTTTCTCCCCATCACTCCACTGAGTTGCAGTATCAACCGAGCAATGGTTCAGTCTTTAGGTGCCATTTAGTCGCGACTGTGCATAAGTATGATAGGGAAAGACTGACTGTGTATAATATGGAGACTGTAAACGAACCAATAACACAGAATTGCTGGCTTTGCTTGGTGTACCTTATTGGGCTACGAAAAGGTGATCATGCAAATGTTCATTGACGTAAAATAATCCAATGAGATTGGAATATTAATTATACAATTAATTAATATGTTTTGACAGTAAACAGAGTACATAACACATAACAAAATAGGATGTTTTAAAAAATACAACACGCGACTGCTCGTGTGATTGATTAGGGGGCAACTTCCGGGAGGTTAATACGGAATACTTGCACAGTATTCCAGATAAGAGTGTTTAAAAATTATATCTACTATTGTAATTTAATTCATAAATGATTTGTGTGTGATGAATGAGTGTGTTTTGAATTGTAAATTGGATTATTTTAAAGTGACACATAACCTAGCTACATTTGGACTGTTGTATAAATTAGAATTTGAACCGTTTTGGGCGTAAGTTTGCCTGTGGTACTTTTCTGTAAGTTGTGTAGCCTAATTCTGAATGATTGAATAAATAAATTGTTAATTAGTTAACTAATTTCTCAGTGTTTCAATGCTGATGAAAATTTAGGAGTAATGTTTAATATTTGACTAACTCCTGTGTCTGTTTGACTTGAAGGAATGCCGACGATGTGCCTTTGAACGCCTCACTGCAGCGATTCGCCAACTTGCGTTTGGAAGACACCTATTTGGACCGAGACGTGGAGAAGGCGTTTGTGGAGGAGAGTCGCGCCGAATTTGAACGAAAGACTCAGCCTTCGTTGCTGGTCGCTCGGGAGGTGAGTTCTAATTGATTACAATAATAATGTTAGATGGACACTCTATCACGTCGGTCCCGGCTGCCAAATAACGGTCCACTTTACTCTCTTCGGGAGGTGAGTGAGGAGCCTCTATTCTGGGGATCCAGCCACTACATCCGTAAACAAAGCCCTGGTGACGTGAGCACAGGTAGGGTAGAAATTTGTCTTGAAATTTTAAACTTTTTAAGGTCCTTATACCATGAGGATCCGACAATAAGAAATTCAATAAAATTCAATTCAAAATGGCGTATAATGGCCAAAAAACCATGTTTTTTACGGTTTTCTCGAAAACGGCTCCAACGATTTACTTCAAATTTATACCCCAGATAGCTTTATATGTCCTATATCATTTATATGTCCTATCAACTGACATGAGTCTCATTTCTGGGAAAATTGCAGGAGCTCCGTAATATTCTTGAGAAAAATGGATTTCGTTAAATTTCTATCACGATTTTCTCAAAAATGACTTGACCGATTATCTTCAAATTCATACCCTGTATAGTTATTTATCAGCTCTATTAACTGTCATGAGTCTCTTCCCTGGGCAACAAACAGGGGGTCCACCCCATTCTTGAGTAGTTGACTTTTTAACCTCCTTCTCGTGCGTGAGGTAGGTAGGTAGAGCAGTTTATTCAAAAGAACACTCATAGTCGATATTTTATTTGTAGAACAGCTGTTTTGACGACTTTTAAAAAATCATCAAATTTCACAATTTACACAAAGGAAAATGTACTCTGAAAATACAATAGTATGATCGTAGTTTTAAATATTCAGCCGCCAATCGGCATAATGCTATTCCCCTAAATTATTCTCGTTTAAGAATGAGGCTTAGGAAAGTCAATGATCAATGAGCAAGGAAAGTTGTGTGAGTGCGCCACACCAGATTTAGGGACACATGTCATGACACAATCTATATATATATATATTATATATATATATATTATATATATATATATATATATAAGCGAAATGGCACTCACTCACTCACTGACTGACTCACTCACTCACTCGCAGAACTAAAAATATACCGGACCAAAAACGTTCATATTTGGTAGGTATGTTCAGTTGGCCCTTTAGAGGCGCACTAACAAATCTTTTGGCAATATTTTAACTCTAAGGGCTGTTTTTAAGGGTTTAAAGTTCGTCTCTTAGCATGTATATTCTTCTTCTCCCAATCTCTTAATTATAATTGAAATTTCCATATCATATGTTACTATAGCACAGTATCCCAGATAAGAGTGTTCAAATAATATCTACTATTGTAATTTAATTCATAAATGATTTGTGTGTGATGAATGAGTGTGTTTTGAATTGTAAATTGAAGAATTTTGAAGTGACACATAACCTAGCTACATTTGGACTGTTGTATAAATTGGAATTTGAACCGTTTTGGGCGTAAGTTTGCCTGTGGTACTTTTCTGTAAGTTGTGTAGCCTAATTCTGAATGATTGAATAAATAAATTGTTAATTAGTTCACTAATTTCTCAGTATGTTTCAATGCTGGTGAATATTTCTGAGTAATTATTATGAATATTTGACTAACTCCTGTGTCTGTTTGATTTTGAAGGAATGCCGACGATGTGCCTTTGAACGCCTCACTGCAGCGATTCGCCAACTTGCGTTTGGAAGACACCTATTTGGACCGAGACGTGGAGAAGGCGTTTGTGGAGGAGAGTCGCGCCGAATTTGAACGCAAGACTCAGCCTTCGTTGCTGGTCGCTCGAGAGGTGAGGTCTAATTGATTACAATAATAATGTTAGATGGACACTCTATCACGTCGGTCCCGGCTGCCAAATAACAGTCCACTTTACTCTCTTCGGGAGCTGAGTGAGGAGCCTCTATTCTGGGGATCCAGCCACTACATCCGTAAACAAAGCCCTGGTGACGTGAGCACAGGTAGGGTAGAAATTTGTCTTGAAATTTTAAACTTTTTAAGGTCCTTATACCATGAGGATCCGACAATAAGAAATTCAATAAAATTCAATTCAAAATGGCGTATAATGGCCAAAAAACCATGTTTTTTACGGTTTTCTCGAAAACGGCTCCAACGATTTACTTCAAATTTATACCCCAGATAGCTTTATATGTCCTATATCATTTATATGTCCTATCAACTGACATGAGTCTCATTTCTGGGAAAATTGCAGGAGCTCCGTAATATTCTTGAGAAAAATGGATTTCGTTAAATTTCTATCACGATTTTCTCAAAAATGACTTGACCGATTATCTTCAAATTCATACCCTGTATAGTTATTTATCAGCTCTATTAACTGTCATGAGTCTCTTCCCTGGGCAACAAACAGGGGGTCCACCCCATTCTTGAGTAGTTGACTTTTTAACCTCCTTCTCGTGCGTGAGGTAGGTAGGTAGAGCAGTTTATTCAAAAGAACACTCATAGTCGATATTTTATTTGTAGAACAGCTGTTTTGACGACTTTTAAAAAATCATCAAATTTCACAATTTACACAAAGGAAAATGTACTATGAAAATACAATAGTATGATCGTAGTTTTAAATATTCAGCCGCCAATCGGCATAATGCTATTCCCCTAAATTATTCTCGTTTAAGAATGAAGCTTAGGAAAGTCAATGATCAATGAGCAAGGAAAGTTGTGTGAGTGCGCCACACCAGATTTAGGGACACATGTCATGACACAATCTATATATATATATATATATATATATATATATATATATATATATATATAAGCGAAATGGCACTCACTCACTCACTGACTGACTCACTCACTCACTCGCAGAACTAAAAATATACCGGACCAAAAACGTTCATATTTGGTAGGTATGTTCAGTTGGCCCTTTAGAGGCGCACTAACAAATCTTTTGGCAATATTTTAACTCTAAGGGCTGTTTTTAAGGGTTTAAAGTTCGTCTCTTAGCATGTATATTCTTCTTCTCCCAATCTCTTAATTATAATTGAAATTTCCATATCATATGTTACTATAGAACAATAATCTAGATAGAGTACCTCTTCGAAACAGTTGTTAACTGGCAACTAAATTAATAATTTTGTCAGGTTGGCATTAAGTTGAGTTGACTTTGTTAGGTTGGCACCAAGTTGAAGATCTAAATGCAATTATCGCGGAAAAATTGATTGGGCACTGCTACTTCGATCCTGGGAATATTATGTTACTAGCCGTCAGGCTCGCTTCGCTCGCCATATTCGTTTAGCCAGACGTTTAGTCTGGACTCCCGACTGGATTGTCCTAACATATGATAGAAGTGCTCAAATGGAAAATACAGGCGAGCGAAGCGAGCCTGCTGATCTCATCCTTGGACGATCGAGTCGGGGGTCCAGGGGGCGGAGCCCCCTGGCTAGACGGATATGGCGATCGAAGTGAGCCTGACGGCTAGTAATTTATAAGGGTACTCAGATTAATATCTTTTCGCCACACTGCACAGAAAGCAGCTATTTTCCAGTCCCTACGTAGATCTGAAAGACCTTGTTTGCAGACGACTCTCGTCTGACGTCGGAAAAGGCTTTCTTTCCGGCCTAGACCGGAAAACGTACTCTTTCTAGCCGCTAAAATGGAAGTCCGTAGTTAATAAGTCATCCGCTAGATCGGGCGAGTGTCCACTTTCTTCATCAGCTGAAGTTGCCATGATTTCAGTTCGAATCTCTAATCAAACTAATTCAGCATTCGCTTCGCAACCATTTTTATTCAATTATTTATTGTTGATTAGCGCATTCCGAATTTTCAAAAATGCTTGAAGATGACGACGCCCGTGATATTCCAAGTAAAATTTTAAAAGAATCTGAAATCCTGACTGCAAATCTTCTACCACTAAAATCAAGAAATAGGTATGATAACTTAACGAGTATTATTTATTTATTTTGTCAGCAATACCTGTAGTGTGGCGAAAAATATCGTTCGCACCACGGGCAAAAATGTTTTTCCGGCTCTCAATCTTTTCTAGTCCTCGGCCTACGGCCTCGGACTTGAAAACCGATTTCGAGCCGGAAAAATCTCATTTTCTGCTCTAGGTGCGAAATATACTATTATTTATACTGTGGCTTTGTTTACGGAGGTAGTGATCCAGCACTGATTACCTTTAAGCTGATATTACCTTACCTTCACCTTTACCTTTATCCATGCTGATTACCTTTATTGTAACTGATTGGAAAAGCTATGACACTGCCTTCGGGAAACCCCAGCCCTTAGCTACGATTTCAAGTATTCAAGTCGTTAGGTCATGTCAGAGGCTCTGAAATCGAGCAGGTGCGACAACAGACCTGAGCCGGCCAGGTTACTTGATATTATAATCATAATATAACTAATATTCATGAAACTCTATAGTCCAGTTAGTCCAAGGTTATGAATAAAGAGGTCCTCGTTATAATGGCAGTGGAGAAAGACAGAGTGAACAGCGAAGCCGATCCTCTGCCTTGTTACTGCCTTCTTTAGAGGCTAGCTGATACCTGTATATCTGATATAACTACTGCCTTCTATAGACGAGATCTGATACTGGTATATTTGATGTGATCATTAAGACTCAACTCACACTTACGCGACACAGATAGAGGTGAGACTCGACTCTAGTGGAGAGCATGTGTTTCCAAATGGTGACGTCGCGGAGACTAGAATCGACTGGTCTGATTGTCACCATTTCGAAACACATGCTCTCCACTAGAGTCGAGTCTCACCTCTATCTGTGTCGCGTAAGTGTGAGTTGAGCCTAACTGTTTATTCTCGTTTGAAATAATCAATATTGTATATCATTCTTCAAGAAATGTGAAGAAGCAATGTGGCAACATTGCTGAGCTAGAAATGATAGCTCCAACTACTTTGTCGAATGATAGACAAGGATAGCAACACCAATGCTAATGAAATACTGCCATTATAACGTGGACATCACTATCGTTTCAGCACTCTTGCCATTCACAAGTGTCATTTTTTTCAATATACTCACTCCATTTTTGTGCTTCTGTAAATGATTTTTTTATTTCTTTGTTGGTTTAAATTTAAGTTTGTTCTGATCGGTTACAGGTTGGCAACATGTACACGCCTTCGCTGTACGGTGGCCTCATCTCACATCTGGTCGCCACGCCCCGCTCGCGATTGGTCGACTCGCGCATCGGTCTCTTCAGCTACGGCTCCGGATTGGCTGCCACAATGTACTCGCTGCGCGTGCGCGAACCAGGCCTCGACTCCCTATTGGCCGGTCTGAGTCACGTGACCCAAATGCTGGACTCCCGCCAAAAAGTGCCAGCTGATAAATTCTGCGCGCGCATGAGAGAGAGGGAGAGTGTGCATCTTGTCGCTCCTTATGAACCGAAGGATAGTGTTGATCTACTTTTGCCGGGTACCTATTATTTGACGAACATTGATGAACAGTATAGGCGCAGCTATACTAGGAAATAGCAGTGGTTTAAAGGTTACTTAGGGACATTTTATTATAGATACTTTATGTATTATAAATACTATAATACATTCCTTAGTGCAATTTGGTTGGGGAGATCCTGACGAATATCTAATCCTATAACCTAGTGAGGTCTACGTTAAAGTGCGTACAGATATACGCGCCGCGAACATGAGCGATTCACTTTTAATCTGCTGATGCCAAGCTTTTTATATCTGTATCTTACCGTTTCTGTAAGAATACATATATGGTCAGCTGATTAAAAGTGAATTGCTCATGTTCGCGGCGCTTATATCTGTACGCCCCGTTATCAAGTCAGCTATCCTTGTCTATCATTGGACAAAGCAGATATAGTGAGGTATCAAGTCAGCATCTGTTTAACATTGGTGTTGCTATCCTTGTCTATCATTCGACAAATCAGATATAGTAAGGTCCACGTTATAATGGTGGCTCCAAGGTTACTTAGAGACACTCCTTGGTGCATTTTTGCTAGGGAGGGCCTCTCTGTCTTCGAGAGAGAGCCGTGTTAAAAGTAATATCTCTCAGACTATAGCGAGGTCCACGTTATAATGGCAGTGTTTGATTAGCAATGGTATTGCTATAGTGAGGTCCACGTTATAATGGCAGTGAAGAAAGATAGGAGAAAAACGTTGCCAAGTCTCTCCATTTTGCCACTGAGTGTACACAGCTGCTACTCAATTCATCCCA
Organism: Nilaparvata lugens; assembly: GCF_014356525.2. Taxonomy (NCBI): domain Eukaryota; kingdom Metazoa; phylum Arthropoda; class Insecta; order Hemiptera; family Delphacidae; genus Nilaparvata; species Nilaparvata lugens. Next base: position 5,798,154 of record NC_052516.1, on the reverse strand, counting down.
TTGAATTTGATCTAATAATAATTATCATTTCCTTGATTAAATAATCAATTTAATGTCAAATTAATCAAGAAATTTTTTTCCCCTAATTTGCTTTCATAACTGAGATTAGATTTTTATTTTTATACAAACCTGAAATGGCGGCTAATTTAAAAAGCTGTGATACAACAATCTGAATTTCAAAACAACAGAAATTGAGTTATTTGGTAGGTATTCTATTCCAATTTCCTTTTAAATAATAGAAAAATAGAAATCCTATTTAAAAATAAGTAATTTCAATGGAAATAGTTCTGAAATAACTGTTCAATATTATTTATACCGGTACCAGTAGGTCTAACCTATACGGCTAACTGAAGCATGGATGAAGTCTAGGATGGTTAGTTATCAACTTTTAAAATGTCATTTCAGGTATTTTAATTTGTGTTTCTCAAACGGTAATGTCTAAAAATTATTTCATTGTTTCAAAAATACATTTTAAATCAATTATACGACTTGTGTACTCAAGTATTTTGATAGAATGAAGAAAAAAATGGCGACTGATAATGAATTGTTTACTTTTGTACAGTCGCTGTCAAAAGTAAATATAAAATATTCTGGCAAACTGACAACATTGCAAAGCTGGAGAGAGATAGCATTAATTCCACGACAGCCAATCAGAGAAGCTGTCTTATCAAGAAGGCCTTCTCTGATTGGTTCTCGTGAAATTAATCACGGTAAAAATTTAACCGGCTGTTGTGCAACCGGGCCTAAGGGTTAAAGGATAGCTGATACCTGTATATCTGATATGAACGTTTTTTTTGTGCTTCTGTAAATGAACTTTTTCTGTTTGTTGGTTTAAATTTAAGTTTGTTCTGATCGGTTACAGGTTGGCAACATGTACACGCCTTCGCTGTACGGTGGCCTCATCTCACATCTGGTCGCCACGCCCCGCTCGCGATTGGTCGACTCGCGCATCGGTCTCTTCAGCTACGGCTCCGGATTGGCTGCCACAATGTACTCGCTGCGCGTGCGCGAACCAGGCCTCGACTCCCTATTGGCTGGCCTCAGTCACGTGACCCAAATGCTGGACTCCCGCCAAAAAGTGCCAGCTGATAAATTCTGCGCGCGCATGAGGGAGAGGGAGAGTGTGCATCTTGTTGCTCCTTATGAACCGAAGGATAGTGTTGATCTACTTTTGCCGGGTACCTATTATTTGACGAACATTGACGAACAGTATAGGCGCAGCTATACTAGGAAATAGCAGTGGTTTAAAGGTTACTTAGGGAGATTTTATTATAGATACTGTATGTATTATAAATACTATAATACATTCCTTAGTGCAATTTGGTTGGGGAGATCCTGACGAATATCTAATCCTATAGTGAGGTCTACGTTAAAGTGCGTACAGATATACGCGCCGCGAACATGAGACATGAGCGATTCACTTTTAATCTGCTGATGCCAAGCTTTTTATATCTGTATCTTACCGTTTCTGTAAAAATACAGATATAGTCAGCTGATTAAAAGTGAATTGCTCATGTTCGCGGCGCGTATATCTGTACGCACCGTTATCAAGTCAGCTATCCTTGTCTATCATTGGACAAAGCAGATATAGTGAGGTATCAAGTCAGCATCTGTTTAACATTGGTGTTGCTATCCTTGTCTATCAATCGACAGAGCAGATAATAGTGAGGTCTGCGATATAATGGTGGCTCCAAGATTACTTAGAGACACTCCTTAGTGCTTTTTTGCTAGGGAGGGCCTCTCTGTCATCGAGAGAAAACCGTGTTGAAAGTAATATCTCTCAGACTATAGTGAGGTCCACGTTATAATGGCAGTGTTTGATTAGCAATGGTATTGCTATAGTGAGGTCCACGTTATAATGGCAGTGAAGGAAGATAGAAGAAAAACGTTGCCAAGTCTCTCCATTTTGCCACTGAGTGTACACAGCTGCTTCTCAATTCATCCCATTGAATTTGATCTAATAATAATTATCATTTCCTTGATTAAATAATCAATTTAATGTCAAATTAATCAAGACATTTTTTTCCATAATTTGCTTTTATAACTGAGATTAGATTTTTATTTTTATACAAACCTGAAATGGTGGCTAATTTAAAAAGCTGTGATACAACAATCTGAATTTCAAAGCAACAGAAATCGAATTATTTGGTAGGTATTCTATTTCAATTTCTTTCAAAATTAATAGAAAGATAGAAATCCTATTTTAAATAAGTCATTTCAATGGAAATAGTTCAGAAATAATTTTTCAATATTATTTATACCGGTACGAGTAGGTCTAACCTATACGGCTAACTGAAGCATGGATGAAGTCTAGGATGGTTAGTTATCAACTTTTAAAATGTCATTTTAGGTATTTTAATTTGTGTTTCTCAAACGGTAATGTCTAAAAATTATTTCATTGTTTCAAAAATACATTTTAAATCAATTATACGACTTGTGTACTCAAGTATTATAGAATGAAGAAAAAAATGGCGACTGATAATGAATTGTTTACTTTTGTACAGTCGCTGTCGAAAGTAAATATAAAATATTCTGGCAAACTGACAACAAAGCTGGAGAGAGATAGCGCTATCTGTTTTGTTGTATGATAGAAAAGGACAGCAACAGTATTGTCAATCGTACACTGCCATTATAACATGGACCTCGCTATATCCTTGCATTTTTGCTACGAGAGAGAGAGAGCCGTGTTGAAAGTAATATCTCTCAGACTATAGTGAGGTCCACGTTATAACGTTTCAACAAAGCGGATAACGCTATCTCTTTCTCGCTTTTTTCTGTTGCCAGATCGTCTTTTAACGAAGTAGAATTGATAATTGATTAAAAAAATATTTCATCTCAATTATGAAAATTCATTATGAAATTATTGAAAAATATTATTTCTCGCTTAATAAAATATTATTTATTATTTTAAACGAGAATGAACAGTATCACATCAGATATACTGGTATCAGATATCCTCTACAGAAGGCAGTGACAAGACAGAGAATCGGCAAAGCTGCTCTACATTTCTCCACTGCCATTATAAAGTGGACCTCACTATAAGCTATATGAATGTTTTAAATAGAATTGCTCTCTCAATTATTCATCCTTAATCCTGTTTAAAGGATTAGAACATTTTACAAGGAGTTGACATAGAATTAGGAGTCAGAATGAAATAAAAATTCTGAAGTACCCTTTTCATGTTTGATTAATAATACATCACATATGTTTTAACCATAATAATTATTAGTAAACAAAAATCCAGATTAACCTTCCGGTAGTTGCGCCCCATTCAATCACACGAGCAGTCGCCTGTTGTATTTTGTACAACATCCAATATTCCAATTGTTATGTACTTTGTTTACTGTCAAAACATAGTAATTAAGTGTATAATTAATTTTTCCATCTTCTTAGATTATTTTACGCCTATGAACATTTGGATGATTACCATTTCATAGCCCAATAAGGTACATCAAGCAAAGTCATCAATTCTGTGTTATTGGTTCGTTTACAGTCCCCGCATACAGTCTTTCCCAATCTTATGCACTGTCGCGACTAAATGGCACCTAAAGACTGAACCATTGCTCGGTTGATGTTTTGGAATGCATAGGTGACTCATTCACTGACACCACATAGTTTTATGCAGCAAAAAAACTGACACTGTTGTACTTTTTACAACAGCGCGATTGCCGGAAGGTAGAATGCTGCATAGGTTTGTAGTACTTCTACTCCTTTGCAACATTTAATTTGGATTTTCGTTTAATTATTATAATAATTATCAATTAATTAACATTAAAATAAATGCAATATCTTAGTAGTTTCCAAATTTTTCAAGCACTTGTAGCCATTTTCAAGTGGGAATCAGCACTTGAGAAGTTTTATTCCATTCTAACAATAATTATTATTTATTGTTGTTAGACAACAATAATTTATTGTTGTTTATAGGCAACAATAATTTATTGTTGTTTATAGGCAACAATAATTTATTGTTGTTTATAGGCCAAAGACCTTGAAGAGATATAGACCCACAATGCCTATGCCTTCCCAATGATAGCTCTTACTTGAAATTGAAGGCCGCCATTGGGGTATTCTAGCACGAGATATATCTATATATTTGTAATACTATAGATTACAAAGGCATTGCTATGTAATAATCTTATAGGTTTCACTTTTTGTGTAGTTGAGAAGTTGATATTGTGGTAATTATTCATATTGAATGAAAAAGACTAAGAAATTGTCAAAAAAACGTAAAAGTTTATCAGAGATTGACAATGGTGTAATAACCGAAACCGGTCTTTCTAATTATCAATAAATCAGTGGTTTTTTTGACAATTTCTTAGTCTTTTTCATTCAATATTATAGGTTGCCCCCTCAATGGCCAATTTCAATTCCAAGTACGACAATAGCGCTCCATGTGAGTCTATGCATCTTTAAGTCTTTGGTAGTAGACCCGTAAGGAAAAGTGGATAATTAAAATTAATTAAATTAAATAAAACTACTAAGAAATTGTCAAAAGCAACAGATTTATTGATTATTATTTAACGAAAATCCTAAATAAATGCTGTAAATCACCCCGAAGACTTCTGCTACTGCAGACATTGACAACAGGGTTAACAGCTAGATGGAAATTCGATGAGAACTACTATCCAAAAATTAGTTGCCAGCCCGGGAATCGAACCCGGTACCTCCCAATTGCTAGTCAGGAATGCTTACCCTTACACCAAACTGACAATCTCTGGATAGCAGCGCTCATTTTATACGAAGCCATAGCGGCCAACCAGATTTATTGATACTATCACACTATAACATAGTATTGACACAGTATCAATAAATCTGTAGTTTTTGACAATTTCCTAGTATTTTCATTTAATATGAATAATTACAACAATATCAACTTTTCAACTACACAAAAATTAAAATTAATAATGCATAGTTGAAAGTTATCTATGAAAGTGGATAATTGGGATCGAGTGTACAAATTACACGGTCAGACATCATCTTCTGCCGTCTAAATTTTGAAAGTTGGCTTGAATTCTAATTTCAGATAAAATCATTTCTGATCCTCGAATTGAAAGTATGAGAATTAATTAGAATGTATTTGGAGAATGAATGTATATTTTGTACAGCGTCTATTGTGATTGATTTTAAATTAAATAAAAATACTAAGAAATTGTCAAAAAACCACAGATTTATTGATAGATAGAAAGACCGGTTTCGGTTGTTACACCCTTAGACCAGTTATAGAATAGACACGGTCCATTTTATATTCATACTGAAGCCAACATCTACTGCCATATCGCCAAATCGTGACGTCAGCATCGGATAGAAAACTTCTGTAGAGTTTGTTTACATTGTTTTCTATTTCTATTTGAGCGGGAGTTTACGATTTTCATAAATAATAATTCACTTCCATCTGAAATAGACATAATCAGCTATGGAAAACAATGTAAACAAACTCTACAGAAAAGTTTTCTATCCGATGCTGACGTCACGATTGGGCGATATGGCAGTAGATGTTGGCTTCAGAGGCTAGACTTCCCAGCGTGTCTATTCTATAACTGGTCCAAGGTTACACCATTGTCAATTTCTAATCAGGTGAATACAGAGCTTTCCCAGATGTATTGATAAATATCCCAGATATATTGAGGATAATATCAATCAAAAACTTCAATTAACCTTCCCTTGACAATAGAAAGATGATATGCTCATCGATCGTCCCTTATCAATACATCTGGGAAAGCTCTACATTCCCCTGATTAGAAACTGACAATGGAGTAACAACCGAAACCGGTCTTTCTGTCTATCAATAAATCCGTGGTTTTTTGACAATTTCGTAGCATTTTTCAATTTAATATGAATAATTACCACAATATCAACTTCTCAACTACACAAAAAGTGATTGATTTTGTTTAATGGCAATAAAATAATTATTATTCTTATTCCTAATTAAAGCTAGATCATATGAAGCGTTTTTAGGGCGCAGGACAAGAAGCTCTCAGATTGGATAATTTGGCTAGTGCCTGAGAAAACGCCTAGTATGGTATCGCTCTTAATCTGCAACAGTTTATTGTATAAAAGCCAGGCCGTTTTAAGAGTTTTTCCAAGCGCCAACCCAATCAGTTTCTCAAAGAGTTTCATGCCCTGCCGACTCTGAAAACGCCCAAAAAAAACGCTTAATATGGTCTGGCCCCAAGGGTCACTGAATGGTACTATGCTCTTCATAAAAAGTAATGAAAGTCTCATAGATGAAGTAAAATTATATTTTCTCCTGAAAGATTCTTCGAAGACCAGCGTGAAATATATGTTGTCATATACTAACAATATTGGAAAATCGTAATTTTTCATGTGAATGAAAAAGATATAGTTTCTATGCCCTGAGGGTCACTGAGTAGTACCATAGAGAAACAATAGCGTGAGTAGATATCCCATGGTATAGGGCATTAATGTCGCAACTTTTACTGTTATCTCAAGCTGATAGTCCACGTAGTTCTTAACCATAAAGCTTCATGACGCTTGTCTCCCTCATATAGTGCCGTTCATACACTCTTACCCGGCCAAAACAATAATACTCGACAGTAATCGGCTTGAGATAACAGTAAAAGTTGCGACATTAACGCCCTATACCATGGGATATCTACTCACGCTATTGTTTCTCTATGATAGTACTAAGCTCTTCATAAAAAGCAATGAAAGTGTTATAGATGAAGTAAAAGTATATTTTCTCCTGAAACATTAAACAAAAATCAGCTTCAAACATATGTTTTAATAAACTCACAATATTGGAAAATCTTGATTTTCCAAATTATGTGAATGAAAAATGGGATATAGTTTCTATGAGTACTTTTTCCCTAATTGCCTTCAGCTTTTACTACTTCTATCTCTATTTCAAATGCTCCTGTTAAAGGAAATATCATCCATTGTTCAAATTTGAAGATTTAAACAAAATGTGCACGATTATAGGATAAAATCTTGTTGAATAATAGTGTAAATACATCATTTGTAGCTTTATTTTCATTATAATTAGTACGGTATGTTAACTGTGGTTGTTTCTTGTTTTAATTTTATAATACTGTTGTTTCATTTGTAATAAAACAAAAACTATTCAGTATATTAGATTGGGTTGTGGTCACACTACTACTTGTAGAAAATGGAATTATTTTGTTTTATAGAGATTTTATTATATTTTATAGTCTATTATATTGATTGTTTTGACATTAAAATTTTCAAAATAACTGTGTGTTTTATTGGGATTTCCTTAAGACTTAAAGATTGGTTTAGAATAATAGAAATATTTATAACACTTGTTAGATCAACCTCTTTCCATAGCCCGAACATATCAACCAAATCTAGGAGATTTGCATTTATTATAAAACTTGCGTTTTGGAACAGTAAAAGAAGAGTTATCTCAGATTTGGCTGAAATTTGCACTATAGATGAAGCTTCACCTGAGGAATGTCTGAGCCCGAACATCAACCAAATCTAGGAGATTTGCATTTATTATAAAACGTGCGTTTTGGAACAGTAAAAGAAGAGTTATCTCAGATTTGTCTGAAATTTGCACTATAGATGAGGCTTCACCTGAGGAATGTCTGAGCCAAATTTGGCATCCCCCAACTACTATACAGGGTGAGTTATGCAGCTTCAAACGTAAAATTTGCAAATTCTTAAACGGCCATATCTAATGAACGGTGAGGAATTTTGCAAATCGGATTCCAGATTCGTGTTCCTCTTATCAAAGAGCATAAGGTCACGAAGTTGGAGCGATTATTATTTTTCACAAAAAAAACACGAATCTAGAATCATATTTGCAAAATTCCTTGATGTTCAGGAGAAATGACCATTTGAAAATTCATGTTTGCAGCTTCATAACTCACTCTGTATAGTGGCTGGGGGTGCTAAATTTGGCTCTGACATTTCTCAGGTCAAGCTTCATCTATGGTGCAAATTCAAGCCAAATCTGAGATACTTTCCGTCTCAGTGTAGTTCACGATGGGTGTCCATGGATATGATCAATTTTTAGTGAAAATAAAAATAACTCAAAATTCGTTACCTTATGGGATTTGATGCGAGAAACACGAATCTGGAATCATATTTGCAAAATTCCTTACCGTTCAGGAGATATGACCATTTGGAAATTCATGTTTGCAGATTCATAACTCATCTTGTATAGTGGCTGGTGGTGCCAAATTTGGCTCTGACATCTCTCAGGTCAAGTTTTATCTATGGTGCAAATTTAAGCCAAATCTGATATACCTTTTGTTTCGGTGTGTTTGACTATGTTTAGTTAGTTAGTCCATGGATTTCATCAATTTATAATGAAAAAAAAAGTCGCTCAAACCTCGTAATCTCATGGTATTTGATGCGAGAAACACGAATCTGGAATCAGATTTGCAAAATTCCTTACCGTTCAGGAAATATTTCAGCCAAATCAGAGATACTTTTCGTCTCAGTGTGGTTCACGATGTTTAGTCCATGGATTCCATCATTTTTTGTGAAAATAAAAATCGCTCAAACTTCGTGATCAAACTCTCAATCGTACTTTGAGGCTAGAAACACGAATCTGGAATCATATTTCAAAATTTCTAAAAACGTAAATCATTTAGAAAACTCCGAAAGGATGATCGTATTTGATTGATTTTGGTACCTACCAAATTAAAGTCTTACATTTGATGAAATTGAAAATAAACACACATTATCAACTGAACTAAACACATATATAGTATTTAATGTGTGTAAGCATTAATCGGTAATGCCTCAGTTACCACTTGCTGTTTTAACTTCCTGTTACATTTCTAAAATAAAAATGAGCTTAGTAGTCACAAATCATGAGAAATTTGAATTTCCCGCTCAAATAGTATAAATCATGAGAAATTTGAATTTCCCGCTAATCATGAGAAATTTGAATTTCCCGTAAATCATGAGAAATTTGAATTTCCCGCTAATCATGAGAAATTTGAATTTCCCGCTCAATTAGTATAAATCATAAGAAATTTGAATTTCCCGCTCAAATAGTATATAAATCATGAGAAATTTGAATTTCCCGGTAATCATGATAAATTTGAATTTCCCGCTCAAATAGTGCCTCATTTGCATATTAGAAATGACCTGATTTCTACCAGGGCAACAGAAACATGCAAGAGGTACACAAACTAAATCAGTGTTGCGGGTTGCCTATGCTTGCATTGGAAGGCGTTGAAAAACCCTGCTACCTCTTCAAGTGTTCTGACTCCCTGGTACAGAATTAAAACCAACTAAAATACTACCAGGGCAACAGAAACATGCAAGAGGTACCGACTGATTTGAGCGGGAAATTTAAATTTCTCAGGATTTTTGTGACTACTGAGCTCATTTGTATTGGATGAGAATTAGAACAGCACAGCAGAAAAAAGCAACAGGTAACTGATTCATTTTTCATGAATCGAAAAATTAATTAAAATCGCTAAAACTCTCAGCAATGATATAATTATGATTATAATTATATGATTATCATCATTACAAAGGTTCAAGGACACTTCAAATCAATGTATATAATTTGGATCAACTAAAATAAAAAGATAAGAAAATTTATTCACATCCATACTTTTATTTCTACCTTACTTGTGTACAAGATTTCAGATTCATTATTTTAATATTCCTAATAATATATCTTCTCATTTTACAACAATTAATTCGAAAATAGCCCTATTTAATAATATCATAAAAAATGCAGTCAATATAGTATCTATAAGATATTTTCACAATCTCAATCTCGTAATACATTATTCTCTTATATCACCATCATATTCATTGGACAACTCATAATACTTTATAATATTTACAACAAAAATAACACTAAAAACTCTTAGTCTTTATCTATGATTGATAACAATATACAAAAATTTTGAAAAATGGTTTCTATTTTTGGAAAAATAGTCTCTATATAGTACATAGGCCGAGAATATCAATCAAGTTCTAAGGGCCGATTGCACAGCAAAAGCTTAAACTGAATTTTATCAGCTTGTTGCTTAAACTTGAGATGTGAAATATTATAACAAACGAGACTCGATAGAGATTTAATCCAGTTTAGAATGAAATTTGGCTTAAACTGTTACTGTACAAACGGCCCTAAGTTTGAAGAAGTTTCAAGTTTAAACTTCAAAGATTAACTGGAGTTCAAATTGAACTAAAGTTAAATCTTCATAGTTTAACTGTAGTTTAAACTTCGAAGTTACAAGAATTAGTAGAAAATAATTATTAATCTTTGGTCACAAGTAGGAAGTTGATTATAGAAGTCTTTCTTTTACAAGGATCTATCAAGAATGTTCTTTTCACACCATTCAAGCTCGAAGATTCGTTCAGATTCGCTTGAGAAAAATCACTTTCCACATTTCCATATATAATCCGAATAAAACTGCGATTGGAGGCAAATGTATGCACACATAAACAAACGGACATATTATGTATATGGAGGAAAAATATCCCTCTCCAATGTTGCAACCCATACAGACGTCCGTCTGTCTTCATATAATAAGTCTGCATGCAGACGTTTGATTTTTTCTCAGTCTGTATCAACGTAAACATAATCTTCTATCATACAGTAGCACATTGATGTATTGAACAATATTTACAATAGCGGGACTCTCAGACTTAAAAATGTTCATAGAATACAACAAAAATACAAGAATGAACTTGGAACTGTTATTTTTCAAGTAGGCCTGCCTCTATCTTCAAATTCAAGATATTCAGATAGTTTCTCTTCATATAAAATTATGAGTGTCAGTTGCACAAAAGCCGGTTAAATTTTAACCGTGATAAACTCCGCGAGAACCAATCAGAGAAGGCCTTTTACACAAGACGGCTTCTCTGATTGGTTCTCGAAGAATCAATCACGATTTTAAATTGAACCAGCTTTTGTGCAACCGAGTATTAATCCAAGAGTTCATTTCACATACATTATATCATCTTTTAGAAATCTAGAATTTATCTTACAGTCAACAGCAATATAAAAACCACAGATGAAGCTTTAGAATGTACATAACTATCTACTATTCACAATATGGTTCAAATCTTCCATCCAGCAATTTAATACTGGTCTATTATAAAGTCCAGTAGGATACTAAGATGTTGATACAGGATTAAAATTCCAAGATGTTAATTGATTATAGAGTCTTGAAGAACTTTATTTATACAAATATACTATAATTAATTGAATAGAGCAAAATTACAATTGGAAATAAATTTGAAGTTGCCTTTGTTCAAATGCTAATTGATGAGTAATTATTATTTACAGCATTTAATTGGGATTTTCGTTTAACAATGAAAATACAAATTTCAGTTAAGAGTAATAGGCTAAGCCATCTCAGGAGACTCCTCTAAAGCTGGATTTTTACTGGACACAGCAGTGACAGTGAACAATTCAGAGGTCAGGGTTCGAGTCCCGGCCCCGGCAAGATATTTTGCTCGGGACACTCTCGTAATCCGGATGGACACGTTAAGTTGTCGGTTCCGACTGTCTAATAACAGACTGATAAATTGCTCTGATACTAGACCTGAGCCACCCAGGTCGCTCGATATTTTATTGAAGCTTTTTTTCAGTTATCGCTTGATAGTTTGAAACCTTGTGAGAACGGACTTTCTATATAATTATTCAAAATTAATTGCAAATTATTCAAAATTCTTTAAAATCTAGTGAAAATTCCTCAAATTCTCGGCAAAATCGTATTCAACATCTTGGAGATTTATCAATCAACAACACCTTAGTAGTCCGAAAATCATCTATTTGCATCCCCCATCATACCAACAGGCTCCTCCAGCCTAGACGAAGATACAGACCCCGTTACACCCGCCGAATTCCCAAAGTTCATAGACACCGATCTGGGGTTCAACTGCTGCGTTCTGGGATCATACACTGATACCGAACGGGGATTCAACTGGTTCGTTCTGGGATCGTTTCCCGGCGATGACGATGGTGAATACAGTGAGACCGATCTGGGATCCAATTGATGTGTTCTGGGATCGTTTCCTGGTGAGGAGGTCGCTGAGTATGCAGGAGGGTGCGTTCTGGGATCGTTCCCCGGTGATGAAGAGGCTGAGTACGGTAATGGATGCGTTCTGGGATCGTTCACCGGTGACGATGCCCCTGAATAAACAGATGACGGAGAGTGATTTCCTGCACCAGGGTTTTTATCTACGGTGAGTGTTGCCATTGTAAGACTATCCAGAGGGTCTTGTCGTGGATTTCTATTGAGATCTATCAATGGTGTATGAGGGGCCGACCTTTGCATAATTTGTATCCCTGACAACACCCCGTGACTGTTTCTAGACAACAGATTGGGGTCAACCGACACCTGGCGGAGGTTCTGATAGGACCTAGCCGACATGGCAGTTTCACCCAGTGTGGTAGTCTCCCCTGGTTGACTGAGTTGTCTACCGGGACGGGCGGTGTTCCGACGGACGGGGTTGGGCGTCGACCGGTGGGTGATGCGGAAGCTGCTAAAGTTCACCAGCCGTCCGCCAGGGCGAGCCGCCGTGATGGACAGGTGGCCGTCGAACATGCCTTTGGAGGTTGACGTGTTGTGCTGCGATTTGGTGCGGCTGAGACCGGCGCCTCCCTCTGCAAGGTTGTCACAGAATTACAACAGATACAGGTACAGGATTTCCATGATATTACAACAAATACAGTTCCGAAATTTCCACATAATATTACATCAAATACAGTTGCAGGATTGTCACAAAATTTCAACAAGAATGACTTCAATACATCGAGAATACTTGATACTTCGAGAATCACAACAAATACAGTTACAGAATTGTCACAAAATTACAAGTACACATGCAAAATTGTCACAAAATTGCAATTAGAATGAAATGACTTCAATACATTAAGAAAGCTTGATACTTCAAGTCTTCAATACTTTCAAAATCACAACAAATACAGTTACATAATTGTAACAGAATTACAAGAAGTACACATGCAAAATTGTCACAAAATTGCAATGAGAATGGAATGACTTCAATACATTAAGAAAGCTTGATACTTCAAGAGTGACAACAACACTGTCTCAATAATTGTCACACATTTTCAACAAGAATGACTCCAATATAGTCTTCTGAAGACCTCAGAAGCGGTTACATTAAAACTTATTCTATTCTAAGCTATTGAAGCATTGGAAATGATTTATTGTACCATGAACTTGTTGAAGCTAAATGTGAGTACAGACGTCACTCATCATTACTTCTCGAACACGAATAAATACAAGGTGAAATGAAAATATATTGTCAATTCCAAATAATTGTAGAGTCCAAACTAGTTTCGATGCACTTGGCATCATCATCAGCCGTAGAGTGAGGAAACAGGAAATTGTATAGGGGAAGGAAATTCTGGCTGGTCAGTTCAGGTTTGGGAGAAATTCCCACTCCCTGTGGAGAAATTCCCACTCCTTGTGGAGAAATTCCACAACCTTTCTGTGCAAAGTGTTAATTTTACGAATAAATTTCATCAAGAATAGAGTCGTTATTTTAGAGGGATACGGAAACAAAGGTTGTTTTAATGGGAAAATATATCAAGAAAAGAGGACAAGCAAATAAAAGAGAATGAGGAAAGCATTTCAAAGAGATAGATTTAGAAAACCGATAAAATAAACGAGGAAAGATGGATATTCATAGTGTAAATGAACTCTGAGTAATTTAGAACTAGGCTATGATTGGAATCACAAACTCTATTAATACAATTATTATTCAACGAAAATCCTAAATAAATGCTGTAAATCAACCCGAAGACATCTGCTACTGCAGACATTGAGAACAGGGTTAACAGCTAGATGTTAATGGATTTCCATCTAGCTGTTAACCTTGTTGTCAATGTCTGCAGTAGCAGAGGTCTTCGGGGTGATTTACAGCATTTATTTAGGATTTTCGTTGAATAATAATTTTATATTAATTAGCATTTGAATAAATGCATTCTCTTTTTAATTCCATCTGTCCAGTAATACACTCAACTAGTAGGCGATAATAGAAAGGAAAAGGATAAAATATAAAAAGAAAATTTCTCGATATAGATGAGGAAAGGACGTTTCCAAGTTGTCGTTTTGAAAGGAATCCGTAGGAATGTATAGGAAAATTGGATATTGGTACCATCGAAGAAAAAACTCTCAATTTATATTATTCCCTTTAAAAAAATCACAAAACAAGTCGAGTAAAACCATAGACTAACCCAAAACTCACGTCCAAAACACCTCAAATTTCCTGATCGAAACAGAATGATAAAATAAAGCAATCACAAGCATGTTACCAATTCAATAACCTGAAATTACCTTGTTACAAATATAATCTACCAAAAGCTGATTGTTAGCCCATGATAGTATGATATTGAGTTAGCCATCAACTATATCAGATACGACTATTATTTGTTATCCAACTGTTGTCTACTATCTGAATAATAGTGTTAAGATTTTATTTTCTATAGTCGCCCTGTTAGTCTATTGATACAGTTAGCCTATAGATGTTATAAACCAATTCTTTGACATCCCCTGCAAAAAACCATTAAACATACTTTCTTTTTTCTCTATTAAAGCAATACCAAAAGAGAATAATCACAGGATGCATTTGCTATTGTATCCAAAAACAGATTATGTAATACAACATGTGTTGTAGGCCAAATTAATATGATTACTTTATTTGTTTGCTGAGGGTGATGCTCACATAAGCCTTAAGCTTGTGCGTGGCTAATGCGGCGAATGATGAAAGGTTAATGGACCTACAGTTAAAGGTGGGTTCCGAACCACCGGGAATCGATTTATCAACTCATGAACGATATTCAGAAGAGTTTGCTCGAGTGGTCACCCTTCCAACAGGAGTACCGTAGCAGGCGCATGATTCTTAACTTATCTAAGCGATAGGTTATTAGCACGACCCCGTCAAAACTCTTCCTGTGTTATGATGTTATGGTAGGTATTCATACTTTCATATCTATAAATTCTTCCAATGATATCTATTTAATTCCAATGATACCTATTCAATTCCAATGATATCCATATAATTGGATAAAACTACTTGGAATTATTCTCTAAACAATACTTGAAATATTCTTGAGAATCTGGTTGCTAAACCGTTATCAATCTCTAGTAAACAAAGTGTACTAAAAGCTCGAACAACGAGCAGTAGTTTACAATATATAATGTGAATAAAGCAATACGATTGGCCGTTGCTTGACCTATCAAGGTTGAGATCACGTTCCTGTCTCGACCAATGACAGAGCAGATACTAAACACAAGGAGGGGGAGTTAAACTGTGATAGGTCAACCATCAACGGCCAATCATATGGCTTCATTTATACACTATTTATAGTCCTTCTCAATATCCAAGCTTGAGCTTGGGTATCTTGAGCCAAGCATCTCAATTTACTCAAGATTGATAATGGTTTTTCTTTCGTATTTAGTATTAAATTATCATTTTATTGTAGCTTGAGAGTCCTAAGCTAATTTGTAATTTGCCGCCAGTCCTCAGTTAGTTACTTGTGGTTGCGCAGTTACCCTTTCTTTGTAATCTAGCGCATGCGTTCAGTGGAAGCGTCCCTGGTTTTGCATTGGTAGCAAGTGACCGTCAGGAGAAACTTCTAAACCGCTCTCGTTTGAACTGCTCTCGTTATAACCTCTTATTATTACCAGTATTGTGAAAAACCTCATTAAATTCTTATTGAGATATATTATTATACCGGCCGTGACAAACCGTAACTCATACCTCAATCCTTCCCGCAATATAGTTCCACCTCATTTCCGAACTTTTACCGCAAATAGTGAAATACCTAAAAGTGCTTCAAGACATTCATCATCGACGCTACGTTTGGCCACACCAACGAACCAACGCTTCAACTACATATGGTGAAAAGGAACAATATCAAAGTATTTAGATTCATTCATAAATTTCATAATTTTTATCCTCGCATCGCGTTTTGTGGTATCCTCACCCCTTTCTCTGGTCCTCCATTTTAATACAGTCTTAATCTCTACTCCTTTTATTTCTCCAATATCCTCAATCCCGAACAGTGTTAAAACAGTGCTTTGTTGAAGCTGTCATTTTCTCAATGATATTTTATTATTTATGAGTACCTGTGACAAATTTCATGTCATTTTATTAGATGATTGCGTAGCCTTCATGAATTGTTAGAAACACATAATATCAATGATCAATGATAAGCTTGTTAGGTAGCAAAATATTGTTATTGATATAGATTAATAGATTTCTATAGATTGTTATTAATATATATTGTTGATTGGAAAAATAAACACTATCAAGCCCATAATTATTAATCAAGATAATCTCTATATTGACCCTTCTAACCCCCATTCTCTGATATTATACCAACAAGCAGACACGCCAAAAAGCTCTCAAATTCCAAAATAAAAATGGCGAAACTCACTCAAAAACCTCTCAAAATAATTTCGGAACGTGTCTCAAAACAAAAATATTGTTCCATCCCTTGCAGATTTGCTTCAATTTCCTCGAATCATCTCAGTTTCGACTCATTGCTTTCACTGTCTGCAAGAAAACTGTCTCTTAGTGTCTAGGAAATTATTGGGATTTGATGGTAGGTAATTGAGAAGGTAGAAAAAGAAGAGGAGAAAACAAAAAATAGTGATAGTAAAGTGTAAGCAGATGAAATAAGCGGATAAAATAAGTTGAAAAAAGTAGTAAAATTATCTAAAGTATCAAAAATTCAATCAGACGTAGGACACAGAAGTAAAGTTCCTAAAAGAGGTAGGAAAGAAAATTGAAATTAATAGAATTAATAGAATAGATGATAGAATTTATCTATTTTTGGATTAGATTTTATTCTATTAATCATATATCGATCAATACACTATTCATCGGAATGAATATTTGAGGAACACATCCCAAAACTGTTCATTCCCCGGATTCCATACTTAGTTTTCCATAATAGCTTTCAACGTTGAGTGAACAATATTGTAGATGAGAAAAAATGTTTTGAGGTCATTCTACAAAGTGCACCTTTTTGTATCTTAGATTTTTGGGCTAATGAAGATGGAAGGGGAAGAAGTTATAACAAGGAAACCCCCTCCTTCACAACGCCACTGACTATGTGTGGAAATTTCTATGATAATAATCATTCACAGCTTTTGTATAATGAGGTCCACGTTATAATGGCAGTATTTGATTAGGAAAGGTATTGCTATCCTTGTCTATCATTCGACAAAGCTGATAGCGCTATCTCTTTTTCAATTTGCTCTGTTGCCAGATCGTCTTTTAACAATGTAGAATAATTAGTTAACAATTATTTCAACTTAATTATGAAAACTCATTATGAAATTATTGAAAAATATAAATTCTTGCTTGATAAAATGCAGGACCGGCATATTAATCAGACGATTTTATAGTAATTGTTATGTTTGAACCACTGTCATTGAAAAGGCGGGAATTTTATACATCGACAGGTCTATTCTTGCCATTTCAGCAGCCAGTATGTCGTGGTCAAGTGAACATCAAGCGATTGTGATTGAAGCTTATTTTAGAAATAATGACATTGAAGCATTCCCACAAGTGATGATTGAGCGAGCAATGGCAAATTTAAGAATTAGGTTAAGTGACACTTTTTGTGTAGTTGAGAAGTTGATATTGTGGTAATTATTCATATTGAATGGAAAAGACTAAGAAATTGTCAAAAAACCACTGATTTATTGATAATTAGAAAGACCGGTTTCGGTTATTACACCATTGTCAATCTCTGATAAACTCTATCAGAGATTGACAATGGTGTAATAACCGAAACCGGTCTTTCTAATTATCAATAAATCAGTGGTTTTTTGACAATTTCTTAGTCTTTTACATTCAATAGGTTAAGTGAGTGTGAAAAGTAACGGAAATCATTTGGGAGACATAATCTACAAATAGAAAACTGCGTGAGTAATTCACTATAAATGGCAAAATTTGATCTTTAATTTGATATATTATATGATTTAATTGTACGAAGCACACTTTGATTATTATCCCTCAAGAATCGTCAGGTTTTTATGCCGGGCTCTGTATAATTCATCATTTTAAACGAGGATGAACAGTTAATATTACATCAATAAACATGTATCAGCTACCGTCTATAGAAGGCAACGTTTTTCTCCTATCTTTCTCAAAATGTTCAATGTTTTTGAACGGGTAGTATTATAGTCAGCTAGACAGCTGATTTATGATGAATAATTAGATGTGTAATTAGAGAATATTTTTAATATTCTTTCCGAAGAATGGACATTGATATGTCCAAAGCTCCGCCAATTTATGTAGATGCATAACAATATGATTATTATCTATAGTTATTATATTACAAATTGCTTTTTCATATCATATACAGTTCAATAATTATTTTCCTAGTCTATATTATGTAAATTCATCTATAATTTTGCTGTATTGTAAGCTATTGTATATAAGTGTATAAGCCAGTATATATTGTAATCTACCTTAAAGAAAGTACTCAATCAATCAATCAATCCACTGCCATTATAACGTGGCCTCACTATAGAAGTGAGTGTGAACCCTCCCATAAGAAGCAATGCTAAATGCTACTCACGTGATGTGGTCCGCTTGACGGTGTTCTGTCGTCGTCGTGCCTGAACCATGCCGTAGACGACTGCAGCCAGACTGGCATGCTGACTGGGCTGCCGTGTGAAGGGGCCGACACTCCGCCCCACCACATAGTACGTCTCCATCTCACCCTTGCCTTTCACAGGCACAAGGCCACGGTATTCCACTTGGTACCCGTGCGAGGTCAGGATCTGTAGAAACATGGTCATAGATCAACTGATTTTTGAAAAATAGTACATGATTTATTTAGTTGACCGAGCGAAGTGAGGTCTAAGATTCAAGTCGACGGTTTGGCATTTCTCTTAATGTTTATATGTTGCGCATTTACGGCGAAACGCGGTAATAGATTTTCATGAAATTTGACAGGTATGTTCCTTTTTAAATTGCGCGTCGACGTATATACAAGGTTTTTTAGAAATTTTTCATTTTAAGGATAATATAAAGGAAAAAGAGCCTCCTTCATAAGCCAATATTAGAGTAAAAATCAGACTATAGAATTATTCATCATAAATCAGCTGTCTAGTGGACTATAATACTACCCGTTCAAAAACATCGAACATCTTGAAAATGTATCTTTCCATCAACGTTAGTAGACAGTTGACTATAATACTACCCGTTCAAAAACATCGAACATCTTGGAAATGTATCTTTCCATCAACGTTGTAGACAGTTGCAGCCAGACCTGATAACAGCGCTTACACTCACATTCCGGGACGACACGTCAAGTTGCGTACAGACTTTCGCTCTGCTCCGCAACCGAACGTCACTCCAGCATAAATTATTTATTAATTTTTAAGAAAACATAACAACAGATCAATGTAACTTACTGAGCGCGAGGTGTACTGTTCACAGAACTACTAGTTATAGCGACGAAAAAATATGGAGAAATTGTCTTTGACAGGGACTAGACCACTACTCTACTTGATACCCGTGTGATGTCAGGATCTCTATAAAAATGAATATAAATCAACTGATTTTTAAATAATAGTACATGATTTATCCAATTATAACGATAGAAAAGTATGGAGTTATATTATTGCTTTTGACCTTTAGGACTACAAGAAAATCTGGCATTGTTGCGGAGCTAGAAAATGATAGAGCTATCTACATTTTGGAATGACAGACAATGATAGCAAACCAATGTTGATCAAGTGATGACTCTATAAGGAGCACCTCAGTTTAGAATTGTCGGTCCCAGCTACCTAAAAACAGTCTTCAGATCATGTCATGAGTATAATTTGTGGATTTAAGTGAAATTTTTAATATTTTTTGTGATTGTGAAGGAAGATTTTGGTTTGGATTTGTATTTTGGAATTAATTAATCTGATAAATCCAAAATTATTGTAATACATACATTTTTTGGACTCAAAATAGTGTGTGAATTAAGTTATTATTATTTACTCTATGCTATTGCCTAATTCTTTTTGCAATGAGATTTGAATATTCATTGTTATCTCTATGAACTGGCTCCCAACAGCTCAAAAGTTTAATTATTAATTCGAATCATAATAAAATAAATAACGCAGTTATGAGACAACAGTTTGATAATAGCTGCATGCATAACACACAATCAGTTATACAATGTATTCGACACTAGGGAAAACCTCTGATAGTTGAGATAAATTACTTCGAGATTCATTACAATGTTTCAGCATTACTTATGAAGATAAAATCAATGCTTTCCCATTCAACAAATGCTAAGAGTTGACAGTGAGTCTCATTGGAGGTTTATTGAGCTTAGTTTGTCAATTCATGATAACCATTGAGAATAATATGATTACATTCCATACTCACTGATAATAACCAATATTATTCGATCTGACCTTTTAGTTGGTGTGGAAATAATTCTGCTCTTATTCGCATGAATAACATGAATAATAGAAAATAATTATTCTCTTGAACATAACAGGGAAATAATATATTTTATAACCTTCAAATAATTCAAAGTTATGTAACGATTGTACGAGTATGATGTAATAGGGGGATCTGCAACAGTACTGAAGGATGTATCATGTGATGTGATGAAGGATGATGTATCATGTGAGTGATGTCTTTTTTGTCACAAAAACTGGTTATCATGTATTATTCTACTACACCAATAATACGTAAAATGCTATCTTCAATTTTAAAATCAGCTACTGAAAATCATCTCATCTAGAGATCCATCTTATTCTTTCTACAAACCACTCCCAATGTGCAGTAAGTTTTTTCCCCTTCAACATCTTCTTGCTCCTCACCATATTCTTATGCCCTCTCTTTCGTCAAGTACGCTTTCTCTTTATTTTCTCCCTTTTTTCATTCTGATATGTTTGTTCTCGCCGTCTTCTCTATTGTCTGTATTTGCTCAGCTTGCACTAATATATATAGAACAATACCTGCACAGTTCGTCTCTATCTATTTAATATAGGCCTACCTTTAGCTATCTATATAGCCTACTAGGCTACTGAACTGTTATATTATATTATATAGTGGATTATCATCACCTTGATACTCAGCATCAGCATATTGAGACTTCATTGTTTCCATCCTATTTCAAAAGAAGCTCGTATTCCACTCATATCGTTCCCATTCATGTTTCACTTCTGTACTTTTACTTTTCCATGTTTATGAAGATGATTCATGTTTGATCAGTCTGAAATCTCCAATATACATGAGTGGAGTTCAAGAGGAACATACTCAGCAAATGAATTGAGGTTTTCAGTTTTCACAAAGACACAAGTTCATGAGTACCTTTTCATCAAGATGTCACATTTTGAACTTTAGGTCTTTAGGTACCTATTGCATGATCAAAGGATCAAACATATTCCATTCTCGAGTAGGTAAATTTTTATGGAATATTCGAAATGTTTAATACAGGTTTATAAGGAGTCAATCTCCGATAAAAGTTTATCGAAAATCATCATTATTTTTATAAAATAGTTGATCGTTGAATGTGTTCTTTATTTTTGATTTGAAGCTGCTGTATTTTCTAGTAAGTTTATCCAGTTTTTGGTTGTTAAGCTTTTTGAACTGATATTCATTTTATCAAAAATGAGAGATTTTTTTTCATTTCTGGAATTATTTTAATGAAACTCTAGGTGATTTCTTACTGAGCTTATCGATTAAAAATTCTCTAAATGCGCATTCAAATACTATTCAATAGATATCATAAAAATTTTTCCCATAATTATTCAATCATTTTTTACATAACCTCTAGACCGTGTATTCCAAATTAAGGTTTAAAGCAGTTTTGGGCGAATGCCTGTTGTTTTTACCTGCATTGTATCTATTGTCTATGAATAAATAAAAAAATGAATAATGCTTTTTAAACTGTCATATAATTTGTTTAAATAAAAAACACAATAATCTGTCCAACACATTTCTGTCTAACGTTTTGTAAAATCATTGGCAACAAAGTTTATTTTTAAATTTTTTAAAATTGATTAAATGCTCAAAATTTCATAACCTTCCTTAATTGTTCTGTATTAGAATAGTTGTAGGATAATTTTTTTTATAAAACCAAAATATGTTAAAATTCACATTTAAATCTCACATTAATTTCTTCATTTAAATAAAATAAATCTGACTCCTAAAAAAAATGTTTTTCTTTCAAATTCAAAAAATCATCTAGTTGATAATAAAAAAAAACCAACTGCTTTTGCTCTACCATCAAATGCTGCGCAACAACAATATTACAGTGTTCCCGTCTGGGAACTGGTGGATCGCCCCCTTTTATTACTTTACAAACAGGTCACCAATCATTTATTACAAATGATGGATATCACAGTTCAATCAATTTAATGTTACACTATCCTCGGTAAGTGAAGAATCTATATGCAAAATTTCAAGTTAATCAGTAGAGCAGTTCAGACGTGATGATGCGTCATTCGTGAATTTCCTATCCCCTACGTGTATAAGCCAGTTCTTCCCTTTATTATATTATATATAAGATAATGATGTGTTTGATTAACATACCATTGCAGTTTCCTTTGGTATCTGAATACGCCCCATGTTGCCAGTGGAGTCCATTCGTGAGGCCTCATTGACTGTGTTTCCCCAGATGTCATACACTGGCTTCTTCGCTCCGATAACCCCTCCCACTAGGGGGCCGCTACTGATTCCTGATGAGAACAAATAAATTATAATAGATATAACTACATATTTGAGATGAATAAAATAGATAATATCATTGAGAAGAGATGGCACAAGAAGATATCCTGAGGTATAGGACGTTTATGTTCCAAATTTCTCAAGCCAATCTTCTGATAATGATGATAGAGTACCACCTAACAGAGAAGGACAATATT
Source organism: Nilaparvata lugens (assembly GCF_014356525.2). NCBI lineage: Eukaryota > Metazoa > Arthropoda > Insecta > Hemiptera > Delphacidae > Nilaparvata > Nilaparvata lugens. The sequence continues at coordinate 5,775,322 of NC_052516.1, read as the reverse complement.
AGAATCATTAATAAGTAATAGTATATTTCGCATCTAGAGCAGAAAATGAGATTTTTCCAGCTCGAAATCGGACTAGAAGAGATTGAAAGCTGGAAAAACATTTTTGCCCGTGGTGCGAACGATATTTTTCGCCACACTAAAGGTATTGCTGACAAAATAATTAAAGAATACAAAATAAAGAATACTCGTTAAGCTATCGTATCTATCTCTTGATTTTAGTGGTAGAAGATTTGCAGTCAGGATTTCAGATTCTTTTAAAATTTCACTTGGAATACCACAGTCATCTTCAAGCATTTTTGAAAATTCGGAATGCACTAATCAACAATAAATAATTGAATAAAACTGGTTGCGAAGCGAATTAGTTTGATTCGAAACTGGAACTGAAATCATGGCGACTTCAGCTGATGATGAAAGTGGACACTCGCCCGATCTAGCGGATGACTTATTAACTATTTCCATGAGCGGCTGGAAAGAGACAACTTTCTGGCCTAGACCGGAAAAGAAACCCTTTTCTGACGTCGTCTTCAAACAAGGTCTTTCAGATTTACGTAGGGACTGGAAAACAGCTGCTTTCTGTGCAGTGTGGCGAAAACAGTATTGCATATAATCATAGAGAAAAGACAGCACAAGAAGGTATCCCATGGTATTGGTAGTTCATGCTCCAAATTTCAAGCCCCTTTTTCGATAACTCAAGCCGATAACTGTTGACTACTGTCTATTATTATTGTGTTGTTGGGGTGAGAGTGTGAGAGCGACACAGTATGAGAGACTACTAGCGTCACATAGCTTCACGAAACTTCTTAAGGAATATCGGCTTGAGTTGACAGTGGAATTTGGGACATAAACGCCCTATACCATGGGATACCTTCTTATGCTTTGATTTATGCATGTTAATAATGAGATTTTCATTCACACATGCCGACTACTGTATATTATTACTGTGTTGTTGGGGTGAGAGTGTAAGAACAGCACAGTATGAGAGACTACCAGTTTCACATAGCTTCACGAAACTTCAAGGAATATCGGCTTGAGTTAACAGTGGAATTTGGGACATGAACGCGCAATACATATCTTCAGTTCGTCTTATATTATCATGGATAAAATATAGCATAAGAAGATTTATTCAAACAGACAAGGGTAATCAATAGTGTATGCTGAGTCAGAGAGAACTTCTATACTGGAAGATTATTCATTCTGAAGCTGAGTCTACAAATGGAACTGAATGAGAGATTTTTTTACTATTTATTCATGTATTCATGAAAACCGATGCAAACAGGATTTTTTCGGAAGATCGCATACCGTATATGTATTATTCCCATATTCACTATCTCAGTTTGAACTATGGAGAGAAGATAGCATGAGAAGATGGTATAAAGAGTTTATGATCCAAATTACACTGTTAACTCCAACCATTAGTCCACAGAGTTCTTTTTGGTGGAGCTATGTGACGCTGGTAGTCTCTCATACTGTGCCGTTCTTACACTCTCACTTCAACAAAACTGTAATAATAGACAGTAGTCGACAGTAATCGGCTTCAGTTAACAAAAAATCTGCTTGAAATTGAGAACATGAACGACCTATACCATGGAATACCTCTTGATGCTTCCAAATTAGCGTTGAATAATGTGAATGGTGTAGAATGGAGTCTATATCATGACGAGAAAGTAACAGCCAATGAGAGCTTGTTGTGGGCGTGGTTTGTACTACAGGCGATGAGAGGAAGTGTACTTGCACGTGATTGGTTGACGTTCAAATAGGCGTACAACAAGAGAAATCGAGAGGTATAATGTCAACAGACTATTTCTCTTATCAGTCTAGTTTTCTTCTGTAGTCGGAGGAGAAGGAGGAAGAGTAGGAGGAGGAGGAAGTGATGGCGGAGGAGAAAGAGGAGGAGTAGGATGAGAAGAAGATGAAAAATAGAAAGAAATTTAGAAGAACAGCAAGAATAAGATGAGGGAAGGAGAGGCATGATAAGAGGAAATGAAAAAAATGAAGGAGGTAGAAGAGAATATGGAATGAAAGAAGAAGAAGAAGAAACCAATATCTTTTAGATAAGGAGGAGGAAGATGAGAAGGAGATGAAAAACAGAAAGAAATTTAGAAGAACATCGAGAAAAAGATGAGGAAAAGGAGAAGCATGATAAGAGGAAATGAAACAAATGATGGAGGTAGATGAAGATGGAATATAAGAAGAGGAAACCAATATTTTTTAGATAACCTATTTTGTGACTCACCAACTCTGAGATGAAAATTGTTGAAGGAGTGCTTGTTGACTTCGTCCAGAGCATGCTTCATGGCAACAGCAAAGTCCACCAGGGCACAGATGTGCTTGTTATTGCCTGATTCCGACTGAAAAATTGCAACAAAATATTCGTAGATGATGAATAATTCATAAACTTTCCAACTATAAACGAATCATTACTACTTGGAAAGTTTCATTCACACAGACATCTCGTACAATAGTCATGACATCAACGTTATAAGCAGCGGTTCTATTTAAATGTGTGTCTAGTTATTTGGCTAGGGGTCAAAATAATTTTAAGCTTCACAAAATAATCGAGTGTAATAAACAACTATATATATTTTGTTTGTGTGTTTTGGATAGTCCTACTCTAAAGCTGCTTTTACACCAAAGTTATCAACAAAATGTTAATAACTTCATCCTTATATATTCCATTAGATTGAACGGAACTCGAGAAACACAAATGTTCATCATGTATATGATAAGTTATGTTCAATCTAATAGAATCTATGAGGATTAAGTTATTATGATTTTGTTAAATTACTTTGGTGTAAACGCAGCTTAACTGTATTGCTCCAACTGTGGAATGTTATTTGAAGTCAAATCTATGATGAATACTTATAGATGTGCATGAATAATATAGATTCTTACCTGATGTCTAGGATTAAGCCCCGAAGCAGCCATGTAGCACGCTCCAACGGTTTTGATTTTCTCAATCGACGCGAACTTTGGATCAGCTAGTAGTTCGTCAAAATCAACTGTACACAAAAATCAAATTGATATCAATTTTGTATCATAAATCTAATTCTGGGTACGTTTATGTCGGAGCTGCGATTAGTGATAAAAGCTGCGATTCTAGCAACGCGTAGATAATACCAACGTGCTTTCTAATAGGCCTGTTTATGTCGGAGCTGCGATGAAAATCGATCTTGGGTCCTGACCATCGATAAGAGCATCGATAATGGCTCGGTCCATTTTCGAAGCTAGTATCGAGGCTAGTATCGAGTTGTAGACTACAAAGTACCAGCATGGACCAATATTTTTTCATGATTTGGGTTGATTTATATGTGGAGTTCCGTAAGCAAGTGACATTTTCTTTTTAAACTATTTCTCATTCAATTACAAAATTCCATCTCATTGTCAATGATAATAATTAAACATAATATAGACCTTGATGTATGCAATTCAATTGTTTCTATTTTATCAAAGAATATAACTTTTTTGTATAAACCTACTTACCTTAATGTTAGCATTAATCGCTCCTCTGCCATGATAGGACTTATGTGATAATTATTCCAGTCCTTTTGGAGATTATTGGAAACTCTCTTCAAAATGTAGTCGAAAGTTTCTATTTACATTCTCATATAGTCAAAAAAATTTTTTGGATGCTGTCTTAAATCTTTATACAAATGATGATACGGGTACTCCCCAAATACATTCCTCTCCAAATTGATAGGATGTGCATAATATTCACGTTCTCTACAACCTAGTAAGTAATGCTTTACTGTATTCGATGCAAAAATAAAATCTTCATCAGAATCACTCATTATAGCATACACAAATTGGTTTTTCAATACATGAACTCACGAAAAAAGCTTTAAGCACGACTGTAGGCATGAACAGTCGATAGAAGCTGAGCGCTACTCCCTACTAGCATCGCTTCTCTCATCGTTGCTAGGATCGTTTATCACAGCTCCGACATAAACGTACCCTTAAGACTACGATCAGAACGGTCAGGTCAATATGGAGATCTCAGCTTGCTAATCTACCTTCCATATCCATATTTATTATATCAATGACTTCAAATGTTTTTACTTTCCTTGCCCTATTACCATAGGTAAGGAAAGTATTGCTTTCCAAAAAAATTAAGGTACCCAAATTTCCAAATTTCTATACGTTTCAAGGTCCCCTGAGTCCAAAATAGTGGCTTTTGGGTATTGGTCTGTATGTGTGTGTGTGTGTGTGGTGTGTGTGTGTGTGTGTGTGTGTGTGTGTGTGTGTGGTGTGTGTGTGTGTGTGTGTGTGTGTGTATGAGTGTATGTGCGTCTGTGTACACGATATCTCATCTCCCAATCAACGGAATGACTTGAAATTTGGAACTTAAGGTTCTTACACTATAAGGATCCGACACGAACATTTTCGATCGAATGCAATTCAAGATGGCGGCTAAAATGGCGAAAATGTTGTCAAAAACAGGGTTTTTCGCGATTTTCTCGAAAACGGCTCCAACGATTTTGATCAAATTCATACCTAGAAAAGTCATTGATAAGCTCTATCAACTGCCACAAGTCTTATAATATCTGTAAAAATTTCAGGAGCACTGCACCATCTATGCGAAGTTTGGTTTTATATTCCCAATTATCAGGCTTCAGATTCAATTTAAAAAAAAAATCGAGTGGAAAAGATTGAGCATAAAAATCTCTACAATTAATGTTCAGTAACATTTTCACCTAAAATTGAAAATAAGCTCGATCAATTAGTCAATTGCATACTGTTGGCAACTGTTGATTCTATTAAATCATTCACTATGAAGAGATAGCAGATCTCCTGTATATCTAGCGTTATTGTGCTGTCACCAGCTGGCTCAGATCTTAGAAAAGTAGACTTGAGATGCGCGGGAACACTAGCGTCAGTTGATAATTTTCATAACGGCAAGGAAAGCTGTGTGAGTGCACCACACCTGATTTTTATCATTGCACAGGTCTGTGCTTAATATAGGTAATAATATATGTGTTTAATGGCATCGATCTTTTCTAAGACTCGTTCAATTTGCTACGTTTACACCACAGTTGTAAACAAGAATGTTGTTGTTCATGAATAGATGTAAGAACTGGAAAAGTGTTTTTCGAATACAAATTGCTTTTGAAACAGAATAACTATATAGAAACAACTAATACTACTACACTATTGAAGATTGAAAATGATTTCAAGGAGTGAGGAAGCTAATACATTGAAAACTTTTTTCATAGAATCCAGCGGATCGTAAATATTCGAGTTACAATCAGTATGTATATCATGATTTTGACTACTTGTACACTATAGAATGAGGATTAAAATTACAATCAAATTATATAATAGAACTATTATTCAGAAATAATATTCACCGATTATCTCATTGAGCAGCCTTATGCATTCCATGCCTTTGTTGATATCCTCAGAATAGAATTCTGTGAAATTTGGAATACTGGCAAACATCACCCCAACGTTGTTCCGTGACTGAGAATATAATTCCTGAAACCATTGAACATTGAAGATCGAAAAGTGCTCTCATTTTAGCAGTACAACAATACGTTATAAAATTAACCATCAGACTTGGTGTGCGTATTACCAGACATTAGATACGTATATGTGCGATTGCACGCTTGGTAATGCATGATCAAGCTTGCAGATAGAAACAAAATCCTGGAAGAACAATATAGGAACACTGACACTGAACGCGTGCACTTGACGGTTGCGTTCAGTGCAAGCAGCTACATGCAAGTCACAACGTGTTTCAATGACACTTCTTAAATTTTGTTTTTCGGCTCATGCATGGTTTGACTTGCTCCTGCACACATACGCATTCAATGTGATTAGATCCTGACAGTATTCATTTATTCATTCAATGATACACAAGACTTTTTTATAATTTATTGTATGAAATACTATAATCTTAATACAATTATGACAATGGAGGAAAAACTAGGCTGAGCCTGTACTATTTCTCTCCAAAAATTTTGATGAAATGTTAATGTTGTCCAAAATATAAGGTTATGTAATCACACTTTGTTACTTGATTTTCGGTCCAGGAATGATGATTTAAAATTTTGAATTTTGAAGGTCGATTTTATACTCTAAATGAAACACAGAGTGTATCACAATGAATTAAAAACTTTAGAAATGTTGCACTTATTTAAAATTTTTCAATAAAAATCAAAAACCTACTCACTATTTAAATGACACATTAGAATGATTTATTTATTTCATCTACACATGCACCAAAGTAGAACATCATTGGGGAGAAAATAACAGAATCAATCCAAAACTGTTCCTCTTCCAAAAACTGGATCAGAAATATTCCAAGAAGCTTAGCCTCAATTGCTCACTAATTTTATTGATGTATAATTTTGTATTTATAATGACAGTTCTGTAGATGTGCGAATACTTTCATAAGAAACAATGTTAGGTATTTTTTCTCCTAGTTTATGAAAAATCACATTAATTTGAATTAAACTTGAATTTTTAAAAACATTTTTGAAGTGAAATTGCACTTATTTTTGTAATGACGATCGTTTCGACCTGTTGTTGGTCATCATCAAACTGTGGGAATTACTCAGATCACACCTGAGTATTCTACTCACAAAAAAGCAGAAAACTCAATGTATTGGAACAATACGAAATTTACAACCACACAAAACAATTTCCCAACAGTCTCCTAAAAGATCAAGTAAATTCCTCTTTCCACACACTCTTTGACAAAATAGTCCACAGTTCAAAATTACCGCCTCACTAAGTATCCACCAACCCAACCCCCACCACATCCTATTCCACCACCTTCATCCCTTACCACACATAGCCTTGTCATCTGAGTGAATTCCCACAGTCTGATGATGACCAACAACAGGTCGAAACGATCGTCACTACAAAAGTAAGTGCATTTTCACTTCAAAAAAGTTTTTAAAAATTAAAGTTTAATTTTAACAGTGAAAAAGTTTGGATATACAACAGATTAATTTGAATGCTAATTAATCAAGTTTCCATTCCATCCATCTGTTAACCCTCTTGTCGATATTTGCAGCAGCAGAAGTCTTCTGCTAGTGATTCACAGCATTTGGATTTTTGATTCATTTATTACATACATATTTCTCCAATTATTAAATCGCACTCACATCAGTCCTCTCAGAAGTGAGAAAATGGTTCGCCACATGGTCAGGCAAAATGTTTCTCAACAGCTGACGATTGTTTCTCCTCGTCTCTCTCATTTCACTCAGCTCTCTCTGCGCCTCTCTCTTCCAGAGGAAGTCGAGCCGTGACGTCACCTCGACCAAGCGAGCATGGTAGGCAACCAGGGTGAGGAAGATGGAGAGAAGTAGCAGCATTTGGTAGGCTAGGGGCATTCTCAAACTGACAAAGACAGAGATAATATTAGAATCATGAATGAAAGGAGAGTATTGGCTAAGGAATATGGACAATACTGGAATCATGAATGAGGGAAGTATGAAGATTAGATAAAAAGACTAAGAAATTGTCAAAAAACTACAGATTCTATTGATACTGTAGTTAGAAAGACCGGTTTCGGTTGTTACATCATTGTCAATCCCTGATAAACTATCCAGAGAGGTTTATCAGAGATTGACAATAGAGTAACAACCGAAACCGGTCTTTTTAACTATCAATAAAATCTGTAGTTTTTGACAATGTCTTAGTCTTTTTATTTGATATGAATAATTACCACAATATCAACTACACAAAAAGTGGAAGTATGAATATATACGCTCAATTGCACAAAAGCCGGTTGAATTTTAACCGTGATTAATTTCACGAGAACCAATCAGAGAATGTCGTTTTGATAAGACGTCTTCACTGATTGGTTCTCGTGGAGTTAATAAACATTAAAATTTAACCGGCTTTTGTGCAACCGGCACTTGGAGTATTGAAGTGTGGAGTACATCATGAAGAGTATTAGAGATTATAATCATAGAGAAAAGATAGCATAAGAAGATATTCCATTATATTATAAGGTGTTTATGTTACAAATTTCAAGCTGATTTTTTGTTAACTCAAGCCGATCACTGTCGACAACTGTCCAGTGAGGATATAATGGTGAGGATAGAAAGACTGTTACTGTCTATTATCACTGTTTTGGCCAGATGAGAGTGTAGACCAATAGAATTTTGGCCGGGAAGGAAGATATTGCATGGTATAACGCGTTTATGTTGCAAATTTCAAGCTGATTTTTTGTCAACTCAAGCCGATTACTGTCGAATACTGCCTATTATTACTGTTTTAGCCGGGTGAGAGTGTAAGAACGGCACAGTATGAAAGACTAACAGTGTCACATAGCTTCATGAAAAACAACTACTAGGACTTTCGGCTTGAGTTAACAGTGACATTTGAAACATAAACGCCTTATACCATGGGATATCTTCATATGCTACCTTTTATCAGTCGACACCGATTACTGTCGACTACTATTTATTATCACTGCTTTGGCCAGATGAGAGTGTAGACCAATAGAATTTTGGCCGGGAAGGAAGATATTGCATGGTATAACGCGTTTATGTTACAAATTTCAAGCTGATTTTTTGTCAACTCAAGCCGATTACTGTCGAATACTTCCTATTATTATACTGTTTTGTTGGGGTGAGAGTGTAAGAACGGCACATTATAAGAGACTACCAGCGTCACATAGCTTCACCAAAAAAACCTACTAGGACATTCGGCTTGAGTTAACAGTGAAATTTGAAACATAAACGCACTATACAATGGCATATCTTCTTATGCTTCCTTTTCTCCATGTTAATAGTGAGATTTCTTGTTCAATCATGCCGACTATTGTCTATTATTACTGTTGAAAGTGTAAATTCTATTATTACGGTGTAATGTGTAGAGTGTCTATTATTACGGGGTGAGAGTGTAAGAAAGGCACAGTATGAGAGACTTATGAGGGACTATGTAACAGCGTCACATAGCTTCACAAAAAACAAGGTCTATCAACTTGAGTTTACAATATTGAAATTTGGATTATGAACATCCTATACCATGGCATATCTTTTTATGCTATTTTTCCTCTATGATAATATATGACGAACTAACCCATTCGCACAGTTTCAAATCCAACACAAAAAACAAACTAAATCTAATCTAATCTTGGCGAACAAGAGTAGTCTTATACCAGTGCTTTTTTCACTTACAATCTATTGTTGAATTATTGTATTGTAATGCTAGACTTTTTTTTATCCTCTGTACATGTATTCATGAGTGTGAAATAAATTTGAATTTTGAATCTATAAAGTTACCCAAGAAAAAACAAGATCAAATCTCAAAAATGATTTAAAAAACAAGATAAAATCTCAAAAATGACTTCAAAAACAAGATCAAATCTCAAAATCTCAAATCTTATTCCAGTGTTTTTTTCACTTACAATCTATTGTTGAATTTTGGTTGGATTATTGTATTTGTCGTGCTAGACTCTATTTTGATTATCTTCATGTATTTATGAGTGTGAAGTAAATTTGAATTTGAAATCTAAAAAGTTACTTCAAAAACAATATCAATAAATTTCAGAAATTACTTAAAAAACAAGATCAAATCTCAAAAATAACTTTAAAAACAAGATCAAATTTCAAAAATGACTTCAAAAACAAGATTACATGTACATGTGATTAAATCTCAAAAATGACTTAAAAAACAAGATCAAATCTCAAAATCTCAAATCTTATGCCAGTGGTTTTTTTCACTTACAATCTATTGTTGTATTATTGTATTTGTCATGCTAGACTCTATTTTGATTTTCTGTACCTGTATTCATGAGTGTGAAATAAATTTGAATTTGGAATGTATAAAGTTACCAAAAAAACAAGATCAAATCTCAAAAATTACTTCAAAAACAAGATCAAATTTCAAAAATGACATCAAAAACAAGAAAAAATCTCAAGAATGACTGAAAATACAAGATCAAATCTCAAAAATGACTTCAAAAACAAGATCAAATCTCGAAAATGACTTCAAAAACAAGATCAAATCTTCAGAATGATGACTTCAAAAACAAGATCAAATCTCGAAAATGACTTCAAAAACAAGATCAAATCTCAAAAATAACTTCAAAAACTACTCACTTCTTATCGAAATGATCCTGCCAGAACACCTGAGGGTAGGCGAAGACTATCAGCATAAAATACGCCACAACCATCGCTATAGCGAACATAGTTTTTATCAGAAAATACAGTTTCAAGGTCGTTGCCAAAGCAACAAGACACAAAACCCACGTAAAAACTAGAAACTCTGGATGTACGCAGCACGGGTTATCTTCAGTCAACACGTATCGAGGATCGCTGATAATCTCGTCCGGTAAAATATTTTCTGACACGTTCGTAGTCCGTGCATTTCTCTGTCGTGCACTGTAAACACTTCCTACAAAATACATTGTTTTCAAATTTGTTTCGTCCGTTTTTGACGCACTGTTGTTGCTAACTTGTGGGAAACCATCAGTTTCCAATATTTCATTGTCTATGAAACTTGAATTTTCACTTTTGAGTTGGTTCAATTTGGTTATATTAGATTGTAACCTGTTTTCACCCGGATTTTGAGGTAGGTTATTGAGGTCCTCAGTTTTGAGATCTTTGTGGTTTATTTGGTGTGTTATAGCCTCCTCATTTTGGGTTTTGGGGCTGTGTGACCCATCCTCAATTTGTGTTTTAGGATTATTTGTTAAAGCTTCATTCAGTGATTTGGGATTATGCACCATTAGATCTCCATTTAGTGATCTAGGAACATGTGAGTTAATCTCACTCACTGTTTCTAGTGATCTAGGATTATGTTCCATTAGTTCTCCATTTAGTGATCTGGGATTATGTTCCATCAGATCTCCATTTAGTGATCTAGGATCATGTGAGTTAATACCACTCAATGTACCAAGTGATTTAGAATCATGTTCCGTAACATCTCCATTCAATAATCTAGGATCATGTGAGTTAATGCCACTCAATGTTTTACGTGATCTAGGATTATGTTCCATTAGATCCCCACTCAGTGATCTGGGATCAAGTGGGTTAACCTCACTTAATATTTCAATACTATGAGACATAACCTCAAGTTTTGGTCTAAGATTGTGTTCCAAATCCTCACTATCTCTTTTAGGATCATGTGACATATCCTCATTTCTTGTTCCAGTATCACGAGACATAACCTCACTTCTAGTTCCAGGATAACGACCTATACCCTCACTCAGGGATCTAGGATCATGTGACTTAACCTCACTTCTAGTTTCAGGATAACGTCCCAAACCCTCACTCATTAATTTAGGATCATGTACCTCAACCTCACTCACTCTTTCAAGATTATATGCTGCAGCCTCACTTGGTATTCTGAATTTATTCGAACCAACAACCCCGCGTTGAGTTATTTCAATACTATGTGATTTAACATCATTTTTCCTACCCTTATCAACTCCCTCCAACCTCAGATAATCCACCCCCAAGTATGTAGTAACATTTATCACATCTGCAACATACTTTTCATTTATTGCACTTCCCCCTTCTTCAAATTTAGTGTCATTTCTCAACTTTTTCCCCAAAAATTTCCCACTATTTTTCCCTCCAACACTTGAATTAGAACAATCAGATTTATTCTGATCAACTCCCCTAAAATTTATTTTACTCTCAGAAATATTCCTGCTCCCCCTAGAGTTTGTAGCATTACTTGGAATTGAGATCAAGCCACTTGAATAATTCCTAATAATATCCTCAAATTGTTTATTATTTTTGCCCAGAACAAAATGTAGTGATTTCCGGTTATTGAATTTTGATTTAGTAGTGTGTAGAAAATGACTCCTGGTACGAAAATGTCTTATCAAATCAGTCTTCAAAAATTTCAACTCTCTGTTGATATTCAAATGTGATTGTCTGCTATCATTTTTCGAGGATTTCTGTTTAGTTTTTGTCGTGTTTTCGTTGTTCTTGTAACGTCTCTTCCGTAGACTTCTGAACGTTGTATTTTGTGTAGAGATAAAGTTGGGAAGATTTGATTTCTTTGTTGTTTTATGGAGGATATCACTTGAATTGTTGCTGGTTGATTGTTGTAGTACTTCGATTGACCGCACAGAGCGCGCTAGTGTTCTGGTTTGTTCCTCGAATACATTGGGTTGGTGTCTGTGATCATCGGGAGAGAATACCTGAAACAAAATTGTCGAATTTTGAAACAAAATAGCAATCAAATCTCAAAAAAGCATAGTGAGGTTCACGTTATAATGGCAGTGGAGAAAGATAGGAGAACAACGTTGCCGATCCTCTACCTTCTATAGACGGTAGCTGATACAGGTTTATTGATGTGATATTAATTGTTTATTCCCGTTTAAAATAATCAATTATATTTTATTAAGCAAGAAATTATATTTTACAGTAATTTCATAATGAGTTTTCATAATTAAGATGAAATATTTTGTCGAATTATTATTAATTCTACTTTGTTAAAAGACGATCTGGCAAAAGAGCACAGCGAGAAAGAGATAGCGCTATCCACTTTGCTGAATGATAGACAAGGATAGCACTACCATTGCTTATCAAACACTGACATTGTAACGTGCAGGTAACCAGCGCTCTGCAAGGGTCTAATTATTGTAAACCTGACAAACTGGAAACTTGACCTACTGAAATCTTGAAGAATTTATAATAAAACTATGACCATCATCGGTGAATTAAGAATGTACGTGCAAAATTCCAAGTTAATCAGTTGAGTAGTTGAGACTGTTGATGCGTCATTCGTGAATTTCCTATCTACTACGTTTATAAGCAAATTCTTTCCTTTATTATATTATAGACTAACAGAAAATTCGTGCTCCGCAGGGTCTATTTTAAAACTTGACAAACTGGAAACTTGACATAATGAAATCTTGAAGAATTGGAAATAGGCCTATAACCACCCTCGGTTAATTAAGAATCTATACACAAAATTTCAAGTTAATCAGTTGAGTAGTTGAGACGTGATGATGCGTCATTCGTGAATTTCCTGTCCCGTACGTGTATAAGCAAATTCTTCCTTCTATTATATTATAGACTAGCAGGTGACCCGTGCTCAGCAAGGGTCTATTCTAAACTGGAAACTTGACAAACTGGAAACTTGACAAACTGGAAACTTGACCTACTGGATTTTTGAAGAATTTGAAATTAGCCTATAACCATCCTCAGTAAATTAAGAATCTTAAATGTAAAATTTCAAGTTAATTAGTGTTGTGTAGTTGAGACGTGATGATGCGTCATTCGTGAATTCCCTATCCGGTCATGTATAAGCCAATTCTTTCCTTTATTATATTATAGATTTATACCTGAATTGGTAATTCTATTATTGGAAATCTCCAATCTCCACGTGCAAATCTCCAGAGGAGTATGTATATCACATTACAAAGTCTACATGCCTGTTTGGACAAAAACGGACGCCATGTTTCAAATGTAGATTTCCGTACGTAATGAATGTTTTTTTCTCTCCAATTATCGAAATATACAAGGTATATACTAGAGGTATATACTAGGTATATACTAGAAAATAGCCTACATATTGAGTTTCTTTTAAAAATGAGTAGCTATTAACTGTTCGAAATCCTCCATATTTCATTGCCCAACTCTGTATTATTAGCCTACGAACCTGTAGGATCACAAAATGCTCTTTGTGTGTAATTGTTCCAACCGACCCTAGTTATTCAATCACATTATATATTCATACTGTACTGTATTTTCTATTGGAAAACTTACGAGAGTGAGTGTAGCCGATATACACATGAGTGTAATGAAGACGCAGATGAAGCCAGTTCTCCTCAGACGGTTCTGGACGAGGATGCTGGATATCTTCTGCAGAGGATCTGGAAGCTGATGGAATTCCTCGGCCATCACCAGGACTAGGGCTGAGCTCAGAACTAGGGTGGTACCCAGAAGGGAAGCTCCCACTAGGATTGACCTTCAACAGGAAAAGTGACAAAAGATTCATTCATTCGTACAAATTCATCCGTTTATTCATTTTCATTTACTCACAGGTAAATCAAGTAGGTCCATTCATTGAATTGAATCCATAAATTGAATCTTCATTTTAAAACTATTGTTTGTAATGTAAAGGATATCATTTCGTTATTATATCTAATTAAATAAATGTAGACCATGTATCTTGGTTTAAGTGCAGTAGCATATATTTTGTTTTTGGCAAATAAAATTCATTCATTCATTCATTCATTCATTCATTCATTCATTCATTCATTTGAGGCATTCATTCTTTTATCCACAAACGTGTGGATCATTCATTTGAGGCAGATCTTAGGTTGAATAGGCTGTTGACAGTGTAATTTTTTGAAGGGGAATGACATTGAATGTGGACTTTAATTCGAATAAAACAAGATGTGACTCTAACAAATTACCGATTTCATTCAATCAGAACCAGGGTCGTAACAAGGAGGAAGGTTCCTACCAGGTTTGACCTTCAACAGAGAGAGAACAAAATATTCATTCATTTGTTCGAATGATACTGAATGTAGACTTTTAAAGACTTCAATTTGAATGAAACACAGAGGCGAGGCGTCCGGTCATCTCTGGATTCGCCGATGACTAGACAGAAATTGATATGTAATGTGTATATTATTTTATTGAAAATATTTAAAATAAATACAAAAAATGGTGAAGAAACCAAAAGAGAAACTTTTTTTTTGCGAGCGCGCCAAGCTTGAATAAAGTAAACTACTGTTCAATACGTTCAATGTGATTCTCAAAAATATGCGATTCCAGTAATGCTATTAAGCACTGGTTACCACCACTCTTCTGCATAATCACTCTCCCTCTCCCCGTTAACGATAGTAGAGTAAACGGTCAAAGACATCGCTATTTTCTGCGATTCCACTGTTTCGCGCCAGTGTTGCAAACCGTACGATAATCATTTTGTTTGCAATTTGTTATTGATAATAATTATAATAATACTTATTTTTTCTATGTTTGGTTTTGAAGCATCTAAATTTAAAAATCTACTTTGTGAAAATAATTAAGAACTGAAAATTCAGTGAAGTGAACAACTACAAGACTTAATCTATTACTGACTAAAACCTTATCTGAATTTGCAAGAGGAATAGCACAAGGTTACCTTATTTTTTCTCTCCCTGTCATTTTTGATGATGTACTTGTTGTATGAATCAATAAAGAATTTCATTTCAATTTTTTCAATTAATTCGAGGGCCAGTTTGAGATTTAGCCAAGCTCTAGACTTTTCAACTCTAGGATTTTGAATAGTAAGTCTTTTCTTATACTAGATGTCATCTTGCTCTATAAATAATTGTCCAAAATGAAACATTATATTTAAAGTAGGGGAGAGGGTGCAGCTTTCATTCAAACTTTCAACTGAATTGTTCATGAAGATGACTGAGCCAAAAAGTCACGCCTCGCCCCTGATGAAACAAGTTGTGGCTTCAACAAAATATCCGTTTACAGATTTTATTTAGTCAGAGCTAGGGCTGTTTCTAATAAGGGTGAAGGTTTCTACCAGGATTGACCTACAACAAAAAATGTCAAAAGATTCATTTGAGTGAATGAGATATTTATAATTAACTCACCTTGGCAATATCACAGATTGAATTCCAACGATGAAAATCCATATGATGAAACAGCAGAGCATGTTGGATTTGAACATGTCCTCTCGTAGCATACAAAACTGAAATTAAAATACCATAATCATTATTCTGATTCGAACTGTAATCTGATGAACATTAAATATCTTTTCCCTATGATCTTACTCTCTTGTAAATTTACATTCTACAACAAATTAAACAGGTATTATACTATATCTCCAAAGCTTCCTTGGTAAATTGGTTCGTTTCCTAATCTAATTGAATAATACCACAGAGAAACAATAGCTTACGTTAGAAATTCCCGTCAAATTAAAATATATTTTTAAGCATTCAGGATCAATTCAACACCCAGTAAATATTATCATAGAGAAACAATAGCATGAATAGATATCCCATGGTATTGGGTGTTTATGTCGCAACTTTTACTGTTATCTCAAGCTGATAGTCCACGTAGTTCTTTCCTGTGAAGCTTTATGACGCTGGTAGTTTCTCATATTGTGCCGTTTATACACTCTTACCAGGTCAAAACAGTAAAAATCGACAGTAATCGGCTTGAGATAACAGTAAAAGTTGCGACATAAACGCCCTATACCATGGGATATCTACTTATATGCTATTGTTTCTCTATGATAATATTCTCCTATTCGTTCCGAATATTTGCAATCAGCCTATCGATATCTGTGAGTTGTGAGATGTTACAAAGTTGTAAAAAGTTAATTCGTACGACTTTTGCTGGTGAGGAGTCCCTTGCGGCAAGGTCCCATATATATGAATATATCATTCAAGCCGTCAATGGGCCTCACGACAGTCATACTTCAGCCGGGACCCACGATCAATGTGCGCTTCCACAGTTGTGAAGCACAGTGTCTGAACCACATAAGGCTAGGTGCACACCAGTTAGTCAAGATAAAACAAGACATGATCAGACACGATTAGTCACAATACTTCACATGGTTGCTTGTGACGGCAACACACACTGATTAGTCATTGCAATTAGACATGTCTTCATAAGCAACTATGTGAAGTATCGTGACTAATCATGCCTAGTCTTGTCTTGACTAACCGGTGTACGCCCAGCCTAAAGGTGCATACAGATATACGCGCCGCGAACATGAGCAATTCACTTTTAATCAGCTGACTATATCTGTATTTTTACAGAAACGGTAAGATACAGATATGGAAAGCTTGGCATCAGCTGATCTAAAGTGAATTGCTCATGTTCAGCAATTGCCAAGACACGATCAGCTGATGCCAAGCTTTTCATATCTG
Organism: Nilaparvata lugens; assembly: GCF_014356525.2. NCBI lineage: Eukaryota > Metazoa > Arthropoda > Insecta > Hemiptera > Delphacidae > Nilaparvata > Nilaparvata lugens. The sequence continues at coordinate 5,758,521 of NC_052516.1, read as the reverse complement.
TATCTCACCGTTTCTGTAAAAATACAGATATAGTCAGCTGATTAAATTAAAGTGAATTGCTCATGTTCGCGGCGCGTAAATCTGTACGCATCTTTAGAGTTACGCGTATTATAAAGTGTCTCGTCATAAAAAACAACATCAATTTCACAGCTCGAATGTTAATTTCTTGAAATTATCCTGAATAATTAATTACTTACTTTATCCTCGATGTCACCCTGCTTGAACCTCAGAGTCCAGGGGTTGATGTTGTCTTTGCGCATGCGCTGATTACTGTCCACTTCTATGCTGTGGTCCATGATGACGTCAACCTCTTCCGAGGTGCTCATTGGTGGATTCTGTCCGCTGCTGATCTGTGCCTGGTCAGTGTTTGGCACATCGCTTGCTTCCATGTCTTGGCCGCTTGATATCTGCAATTATTTCAGTAGATAATCATTTTAGTACCCTCAAAAACAATAATAATTTCAATAGTAATACATCCGAATGAGAAAACACTTCACTTCTATGGGCTACTATTGAACAAATTAATAATAGTTATTTGTGCAACTAGTGCGCAAAGTGACAGTTTGCTGCACCGAAAGAAACGTTTTTTGGAATGGTTTCTTGAGTGCAGCAGAGGAACTTTGCGCACGTATTTCACATTAAGTTTTTCCTACAGTTACCATTGAATATGAAAAGTAAGTAATTATGGGTAAAATTGCCTGAAATGCATCAAATGTTTTTCTGTGTAATTTTATTATTGATAAAAACCTTAATCCTAAAATCCTAAAGTCCTCGTTGTCCTTGGTTATAAAATATAATGAATAATAATTAGCGCTTTGTGCTTGGTTGCACCTCTGCTCACTATAGCAGCCACAGCAGTCACTGTTACCAACTTCATTTTGATTTTGCTGCACTGTTGCTCCATATAACCTACTAAGTATTTTGCGTTGCCATGTTGCAAATCTGGAGTGCAGAAAAATTTTTGCCGCACTAGAGCGGAAAAGTGATTCTTTGCGTTCTGTAATCAGTGCAGCAATGGCCACTTTTCAACGTAACTGTAGGAAAAAACAATATAAAATCTTGTAGTACCCTTTATTATTTTAAAAACTTTAAAATGGTTTAACAACTAAACTTTCATTTTAAACTTGAAAATGACCTAAATTAGGGTCGAAACTAGTTGTTGAACTATTTTAAAGTTTTTTAAAAAATAAAGGGTACTATAAGATTTCATACTGTTTCTATTAGCCGAATAAGATAATTTGACATGCAATGGATGCTCATAGCCAATAGCCTATTCTCAAGCAGCCTCCTTACAGGGACAATAATAGCTTCCACTATAGCTGTCTTGGGAGCGCGGAATTAGAAATCTCCAGGACTCAATTGTACATGACATTCCCAATTCCGTGTTCCCGTAGCAGCTAGAGGGAGCCATAGTAAATAAATAATCTATTTATCCAAATGAGAAGATATGCTATCTATCACCTGAGTAGATAATCTATCCATCTGCAGTGAGGTCCACGTTTTAAGGGCAGTGTTTCATTGGCAATGGTATCGCTATCCTTGTCTATCATTCAACAAAGCGGATAGCGCTATCTCTTTCTCGCTTTGCTCTGTTGCCAGGTTGTCTTTTAACAATGTAGAATTGATAATTAATTAACAACATATCTCATCTTGATTGTGAAAATTCATTATTAAATAATTAAAAAATATTATTTCTTGCTTAATAAAATATAATTGAATATTTTAAACGAGAATGAGCTGTTCGATAAACCTGTATCAGCTACCGTCTATAAAAGGCATTGACATGACAGGATCGGCAACGTTCGTCTCCCATCTTTCTCCACTGCCATTATAACGTGGACCTCACTATACCGGAGTAGATGATTTATCAATTTAGTTCTAGTGGAAACTAATTTTTCCCCACACTGCACAGAAAGCAGCTGTTTCCAGTCCCCACATAGATCTGAAAGACATTGTTTGCAGACGACTCTCGTCTGACGTCAGAACAGGTTCCTTTCCGGCCTGGACCGGAAAGAGTCCCTTTCCAGCCGCTAACATGGAACTAAGAAAGGTGATCAAAAAACTTTTCATTATTTGTGTTCATTATTCAATAATTGAAACATTAATAATAATATCATCTTATTGTCATTTGAAAGAATAAAAAAGTATAAACTCAACCTCCCACATAATTGAACATCATCTTTTAGGTTATTTAGACGAATCACAATGAAAAATAAAAATACTTTGACAATTTCCTGAAATTCAGATTACCTCAGATTTGCTAGAGCTATCACCTTCCACTTCTGCTTTTGGAAGTGCTTAGTAAACAACTATATTGTTTATTTTTGTGTGTGGCGAAAAATAGCGTTCGCACCACGGACAAAAATGTTTTTCCACCTCTCAATCTTTTCTAGTCCTCGGCCTACGGCCTCGGACTTGAAAACCGATTTCGAGACGGAAAAATCTCATTTTCTGCTCTAGGTGCGTAATATACTATTACCCTTGTGGGAACTTCAAGATTTAAACTATCAATAGTTTAAAAAAAAATCTCGGAAAAATCTCATTTTCTGCTCTAGGTGCGAAATATACTATTATCCTTGTGGGAACTTCAAGATTTAAACTATCAATAGTTGTACTGTACTCTTACATTTTCAAACGGTATCTCAGGCGTCCACTCATCTATGAAGCCAAGTGTGTGGTTGCCGTGATTCCCATTGCTATCTGTATGCTTTGTTCTTCCTGAAAGGAACAAAGGGAGAAAGTAGAATAAAGTGAGATATTATTAAATGATATCTTAATAATAATTTCAAATTTTGAAATGTACTAGCCTGTCATTGGAGAAAGCAGCTCTATCCTTCTGCATCACCGTTCCCTTATCAAATCGTTTATAGTCCATGGAAAGGTAAAATGATCTTCCAGAAAAACCAATATCAATCACGGAAATTTGTTATTAAAAAGACAATAATCATATTATCTTGAATAATTTATATTATTTGACATGAACTGATCATTATGAACAAGAATCAAAAATTAATATCAGATCAGATATACCGGTATGACTTGAATCAAAGCCATCTACAGTACTAGGCCAGGGGTCTCCAACCTTTTTATCCAAGGGCCACATTGTTAATGCTTGGGAGGCTTAGAGTGTCAATAACAATGATGTACCTACGTGGAATTTGACTTGTGGCGACACACACGACGGGAGATTTGGAGGGTGTAAAATTATTATATTTCCATTAAAATAATATGAGGAGTTTGAAGTAGGTTTAACTAAATCACAGGAAGGAACAAATCAATTCATTTCATTTCAGTACAAAGTCCAATTTATTGAATGTAAAAAGGTCATAAGAAAACTCGACAATGCATGAATTTAGAAATTTAAACAAAATAATAATAACTTCTTTTAATAGTAATAAGACAACTTGATAATGCGCGCCTAGGGAGGCTATTTTGGTCTAGTCTCAGTTATATTCAGGGGGACACGTTCGCGTGCATGACAGTCCGTGCAGACCATTTTATAATATCTCGCAATAATAAATAATATTTTCTATGAAAATAATAAATAATATTTTCTAATGATTAATTGCTGCTTGTTAACAGCTAATTTTACACTTATTCAGAAATGGAGTGGCTAGTAAGAGAAGAGCACTGAACTCACAGTTGTTGTCAAAAATGTATATAAATATTATTTTTAAAAATCTTTTGCAATAACTCTCGGCGGGCCGGACAAAATCTATCAGCGGGCCGGATATGGCCCGCGGGCCGTAGGTTGGAGAGCCCTGTACTAGGCTATAAAAGGTAGTCAAAAAATAAATTTGACAACTATGCCCTCCTATCATTCTCACTGACTTCATAACTTGAATCTTACTATATTGGGAGCGGAATAGTACAAGGAGTATCCTTAGTTTTTCTCTCCCAGTCTGTGCTTCCTTGTAAAAAAGATGAATGGCAGAAATTACTATGGTGAAATCTCATGTAAATTCCTTCAGTCACTCTAGGAAAGCAAATAGCATAATATACGATGCTATCTCAAACTTATTCATCATTCTCAGGCTCAGTTGCACAAATGCCTGTTGAATTTTAACCGTGATTGAACTCTACAAAAACCAATGAGAGAAGACTTCTCTTCAATGGAGCCTTCTGGAGGTTCTCGTTGTATTAATTAATTTATTTATTGGATAGAGTAAACAATACAGTAGTCGGAAAAGAAAAAACAGCCTATTGCCCTAAACTTCATAAACTTTCTTATTTTGTCTTATATTGTCGAAATATTATATTGGTTATGTCCATTTCAATTTATAAACTAAATTGATAACTCTTCGGCTCGATTACGTAAGATATTCTTACTTAGAGAATACGTAAGATATTCTCTATTACAGGTGATTCTCCAAGGAAAGATTTTTGGAAAGAGGGGCCCAGGTAGAAGAAGAATTTCTTGGCTAAACAACATCCGATCCTGGTGTGGAAAAAGTTCCATAGAAATATTTCGTATTGCCGTGGATAAAGTGAAAATCGTCATGTTGATCGCCCACGTTCGTAGCGGACAGGCACAATAAGAAGAAGAAGGCTCGATTGCACAAAGACCTGTTGAATTTTAACCGTGATTAAATTCCACGAGAACCAATCGGAGAAGACTCCTGTTCAAAGAAGCCTTCCATGATAGGTTCTCGTGCCATTTGATCATGATTGAAAGTTAACATCTTTTTGAGCAACCGAGGCTTAATATTTTTCTGGATTAATTTTCACGGTTGAAGTTAACCACAGTAAGGTCAATATCAATATTATTTTATATTATTCTGGGTAGTTGATTTCATTTTATTTTCTTGTGATACGTGTTTGATTAACCTTTGATTTGTTACGTTATTGAATTTTATGCAATAAAGAATTGAATTATTTTATTTATCTCAATATTATTTAGTATTCCATACTGTGAACTTTTCTAGATAATGTTTTCCGGTTAAATTTAACCGCGGTTATCTCTGACCTGCAATTACAGTTGAAGTTAACCACAGTTAGGTCTATATCAATATTATTTTATATTATTCTGGGTAGTTAATTTCATTTTATTTTCTTGTGATAAGTGTTTGATTAACCTTTGATTTGTTATGTTATTAAATTTTGGCAATAAAGAATTGAATTAAAATGAATTATTTTATCTATCTTAATATTATTTAGTATTTCATACTGTGAATTTTTCTAGATAATATTTTCCGGTTAAATTTAACCGCTGTTAACTCTGACCTGCAATGTTGTTGAGCGGAGGCGAGTTGGTGTGATCGTTGATTAAATTTGACCGATGCTCTTCTTCTGACCAGAGCCGTGGACGGGACGTCTTGTGCTGAAGGCGCCTCCTCGGTTTCGACGGCTCTTTTTGACTGATCAAAAACGTCTCCACTTCGTGCTCCTGGTGAAACAATTAACGAAATATAAGAATAGATTATGAGAATCTAACTGGGCACAAGAGAACATTTTTGATAAAAACTCATCAATTTACCGTTATAGGTCATGATTTATCGCTTATTGGGTCTTAATTGTGTGATATAACTGCAAAGTGATGAAAATTCATTATTTGTAAGAAATTATTCCATCTATATTTCTTTTTCAATACACTTTTTCAACTCAAACCGATATAAATTCCTAGTAGTTGTTTTTTGTGAAGCTATGTGACGCTGATAGTCTCTCATATTGTGCAGTCCTTACACTCACACCCCAACAACACAGTTATAATAGACAGTAGTCGACAGTAATGGACTCAAAGAATATTGTGTTGTGTGAAAAAGAAAGTTGTGAAAACGGAAATAAACAGAAGTTTATAAATAGACAAAAGTTTAAAAAGTAAGTTGGGTGAATCTTATTTCAAAATATAAGGTATCCTGTCAATTATCCTGGCATTGTCAGTCAACAATGAATCGGCTTGAGATATATTATGTGATCGTCAAAATTATTCGGAACATGAACAATTTATACCAAGGGATATTATAATCTTATGCTATCTTTTCTTCAAATTCTCCGCTAACTTACTTTCAAATAACTGTCTCTTGTATCTCCATGACCAGGTTCCACCTCGTAAGCTCCATCCAAGCATTGTAAAGTTGCTTTGGATATGTGGACTCTCCTGAAGTAACAAAGAAATAGCCTTCATTCAAACCAAATCGCATCTCACAAAAAACATAATAATTATGTTGATTAAATTATATTTCTACAAAATATAATCATCATATTTCTATAAAGTATAATATTTCAATATTGTTATTGTTAAAAATGATCAAGCAACGTTGAGGATCTAGAGGAGGATAGCGCTATCTGCTTTGTTGGATGATAGACAAGAATATCAGCACAAATATGTTAATCGAATACTGCCATTTTCACTTTTTGTGTAGTTGAGAAGTTGATATTGTGGTAATTATTCATATTAAATGAGAAAGACTAAGAAATTCTCAAAAAAACACAGATTTATTGATAGTTAGACCGGTTTCGGTTATTATACCATTGTCAATCTGTGATAAACTCTTTGTCAACCTCTTTACTCTAAACTCTTTTTCATTCAACTGCCATTAAAATGTGGACCTGAGCTCATAATCTATGATATAATTGAACTTCCCACAGAGAGTATAGAGTTATATACATTGTAGGGCTATGTTTGGAATGTGAAAAGAATAGCATATCAATACATTGCTTGTTTACCGCTTGTACACATCTGCATGAAAAAATATAACTGCAGTAGAAATTGTTATTTTCCAAACAGTCAATCTACTATTTCTTATTAGGTGGTAGAATTTTCTTATCAGTATATCTCAGTATCTAATAGTATATATTTTCCAAATACATTTATTTTATATTTTTGAGTGTTCCTTACCCAGGAATTCCGCCAGACTCTAGATGATTGGCTAGAGTGACGTCATAAGACCAGACATCAAACTGCCATTTCCTCAGTCCAAGGACTCCGCATAGAACCGACCCGGAGTGAATGCCTATCCTCATATTTAAGTCTACCTGCGAAAATCAATCACAATTATATCAGTATTTATTCATTCAGTTAGTTAGTTATTCATTAAATCATTCGGTCACCCATTTATTTAACGCTTGATTGTTAATTAAATGTTGGGGCATATAATGTTTCTCATAAGATTGTACTAATTTTACTATTGTTATATTCTATTTCCTTTTCCAATAGAATATAATCATTAAACAAAAATTCAAATTATGAATGCAATATCTCTGTTATTTTCATCAATGAAATCTTGTAATTCATTCATTCAAGCTTGATCACTACCTCCGTAAACAACTCTATAGTGCATTCTGGTGACGTCAGCACAAGTAGGGTCCTACACCAATAAGAAAACTAGCTGATATAGATGAGCTGAAATCAACGCATTTTCCTTGGTGTAGGAGCCTACCTGTGCTGACGTCACCAGAATGCACTATGGCTTTGTTTACGGAGGTAGTGGCTGGATAGGATACCCACATATTAGTAAAAGAGTCAGAGACCGGCTCAATGTAAATATAATTCTCATGAGTTTTAATGGGACTATTCCCACTGAGCACGACCGAGCGAGTATGAATAGTCCTATTAGAACTTATAGAAGACAAAATTTCACTAAACCGGACACGGGTTCTGATACTGAAACACGTGTATGAGAACCCAGAATTTATTTATAGTAACTTATTCAATGAAGATTAATGTAAGAGCCGAGTAATTTATATAGTAAATTCATCTATAGAGATTTATTCATTGAATAATATGAGAATCCACAATCCATATTTCATCCATTTAAATTAATTTATCTAATGAAGATTGATTTATGGTAAATTTGTGTATAGTAATTTATTCATTGGAGATTAATGTAAGAACTCAGCAGTCTACTCCGTCTCACTCTGTCGACCAATCACAAGCGAGTTCACTTCCCCTCATCACCTGCTCAGTACTAGGCCACGCCCACAACAAACTCTCATTGGCTGAAGCTTTCTCCTCGTCATTGAAACGTCTTTCCATTGAACGCCATGTAGTATTTATAAATGAGCACAAAGCAATGTTATTTAAAAGAGCACTTTATTTTATATGTTGTCGAGTCATTCTAGAACACACACACGCACCACGCCAGTGGTCATCATCATCATCTGACAGTGTCATCAACCTCTCAATACAACATCTCCCTCCTTAAAGGGTATCACAAAATTATACAAACATATAAACTTAATTCTACATTATTACAAAGTTCAATTTTCAAACATATAGCCTAATTCTAATTCTACTTATTACAAAGTTCAATTTTCAAACATCTAGCCTAATCCTAATTCTACATATTACAACGTTCAATTTTCAAACATATAGCCTAATCCTTTCAACTTCATCACTATATTCTGGTTTTTATAACTTCAGAATTGGAATAAATTGTATTCCGTAGCTTACACTTATGAGGCAGGGGCTAGACCAAACTAGCGAAAGCCTGTTCTGATTAATATTAATAGAGCCTTGAGCAAAGATTGATAGGGACCAAGTGCCGGTTGCACGAAAGCCGGTTGAATTTTAATCGTGGTTAATACCACGAGAACCAATCAGAGAAGCCGTCTATTCAAAAAAGCCTTTTCAGATTGGTTCTCGTGAAATTAATTACGGTTACAATTCAACCAGCTTTTGTGCGACCGGTACTGAATTTTGATGAAGCCTTGTAACTTATCAGAAAGATACGTTACTTCCTAACTATGTTCAATTAAGATAAGAGGAAGAGTAATAGCTTTTGCTGATGATACGTGTATACTATTTGAAGGAAACACCTGGGAGGAAGTTTTTAATCTGGCACAGGAAGAATTGATCAAAGTCGATAAATGGTTAAGAGAAAATTTGCTTACAGTAAATGCAACAAAAACGAAATTTTTAGCCTTTTCTCTGACAGAACGGACGAGACCACCGGATTCTTCAATAATCCTGCATCACTGTGGAAGCACCAACAACCCGTGTGATTGCCCTTCAATTCAACAAGTCAATGAAATAAAATATTTAGGAACAATAGTGGACAACAAATTCAAATGGGACAAGCACATTAATCTATCAATTACCCGGATCAGGAAGCTTCTCTACAAATTCTATCAACTCCGTAAAATCCTCAACTATGAGACATTAAAAACTGTTTATTTTTCTTTAGTGCAATCAATTTTAAGATACGTCATAATTATCTGGGGAGCTACGAATTTTACACATGTTGAACCTCTCTATAAACTTCAAAAACGAATACTAAAAATAATAGGCTTCAAGGAGAATCAATTCCCCACGAACATTCTTTTCAAGGACAGTAAAGTACTGAGTGTAAGACAACTCTACATCCAGGCTATCATCACGCGAATGAGGAGAAACAACGAACACATAAGACTGGCAGATCATAACCATCAAACAAGGCAGAGAAACACGTATTCAATAGTACCAAGGATGAACACTACATTTGGGCAAAGAAACTACACATATTTGGGACCAAAAATTTATAATTCAATACCAAGTTACATTAGGGAAGAATTCAATAGACACAGGTTCAAGAAAAGTTTATTTTCCTGGTTGGTTGATATTGGAGTGGAAAATTGTGAAAGTTTAGTTAGACTGTAAATATTGAAACTATTTATTCTTCATTCCACTCTTTACTGTTTTTCATTTTTCTAAAAATAACCTTTCTTATTATTATCCTTAATAGAACATTAATATTTATTTACTAATTCCATAATTTTGTATTGTTTGTATTATACATTTTTACTAATTTTATTATAAAAAACTTTAATCCCATATCAGTGAATGAAGTTTGTAAATAGTAATTATTACACGCAATATGCAACTAATTACTTATACCCCAACACATATAATATATAGTGGGGTGTATATTTATTCATTGAAATTATCATTTATTCATTGTTGAAACACCGCTGATTTATGTAGTTATATTACAATACTATATTATCAATATTCTAATGTTGCATTCAATCTTCATTGTAATTAATAAGTTTTCATAATAGCCTATGTGAAATTTGCTGCATAATTGGCTGTTGTACTGTAATTTATTGTAGATTCGTGTATGAACCAGAATGTATTGTAACTTACTTGAATAAATAAAATTTGAATTTGAATTTGAACTATAGGAAAATGATTGAACCAATAGAAACTTACATTGTGTTTATCTCAGACATATTCCATTGTTGTGATCATATAACACAAATACTTGTTATGTATCTGATATTCAATACACGAATATTTTCAACCAATAAAAAAGGTGAATTACATCCTAACATGGAGAGTATGATTGAATTTATTAGGAACTCACATTGAGTTTATCCCGGACATATTTTTTATTCCAATGATCATACAGCACAAATACCTCATATAAAGTCAAAGCATTTTTAACACAAAAAATGGTTGATTTACATTCTAAGTTGGTAAATTATTGGAATAAAAGGGACTTACATTGAGTTCATCCCCGACAATTTTATTGCAATGATGATATTATATCACAAATGAGCCACAAACTCAAGTTCTGTCGTAAATTTGACAAACTCTTCAAATAAGGATGATATAAATACCTCATATAGTATAAGCATTTCCAAAACTCAAAAAATGTTTGATTTGCATTCTAAGTTGATGGATTATTGAAATGAATAGGAACTTACATTGAGTTTGTCGCGGACATCTTGTATAGCGGTGATCATGTGGAGTCCCATTTCGACACAGCAGTGCGCATGATCAGCTCTGGGTTTGGGGAGACCCGACACACAGTAATAGCAGTCACCCAGCAGTTTTATGCGCAGACAGTGGTTCTCCTAAACAAAATCACAATTATTTATTTATTTTTAAATATTCATCCAATGAGACTTTATACAGAGAAATGATGCTCAAGGAAACAAGAATTAGAGCCACAAGAAGGAGAAGGTGACCAAGGAGTAGGTGGTTGATTAATTGATTGATTGGGTACTTTTTTATGTAGATTACAATATATACTGGCTCATACACTTATATACAATAGCTTATTATACAGCAAAATTATAGATGAATTTACAAAATATAAACTAAGAAAATAATTATTGAGCTGTATATGATATGGAATAAAGCAATTTGTAATAACTATAAGATAAAATAGATAATATTGTTATGCATCTACATAAATTGGTGGAGCTTTGGACATATCAATGTCCATTCTTCGGAAAGAATATTCGAAGTATCCTCCCCACTAACTCTCTACCGAAGAGAGTTTCCGGCGGCTAGAACATGTGGAGAGAGATCTGTGAGGGTTGGTGATTAGGGGATGGAAGAAAGTAGCTGGTGATAGAGACAGATTCAACGTTGCGAAGGTAGAAGAGGATAGCGCTATCTGCTCTGTAGAATGATAGACAAGGATAGCAACACCAATGGAGACACCAATCAGATAATGCAATTAAAACGTAGACCTCACAACAGTGAATAAGTTTGGATCACATCTACAACATTATCCTATAGTGAGGTCCACGTTATAATGGCAGTGAAGGAAGATAGCAGAACAACGTTGCCGATCATCTGACTGGTCAATGCCTTCTATAGACGGTAGCTGATACAGGTTTATTGATGTAATATTAACTGTTCATTCTCGTTTAAAATAATCAATTATATTGTATCAAGCAAGACATTATATTCTTCATAATGAATTTCCATGAATAAGATAGAATCTTCCCTTGATTGATAATTTGAAATTTGAAATTTGAAATTTGAAATTTTGAAAATTTGAAAATTTGAAATTTTGAAATTTTGAAATTTTGAAATTTTGAAATTTTGAAATTTTGAAATTTTGAAATTTTGAAATTTTGAAATTTGAAATTTATTTGCCAAAAAATTCATACATTACAAAAATTTGAAATAGACAAGTCTAACAGAAATACAATATCTTGAACTAAGAGATAACACAGAATAGAACTTGACTAATCATGAAAACCCAAGATAAAAGTAGAATTTTTTAGGCGCCACCAGCAAAAGAAAAAACATCTTGCCCGCTGGTGGGAGTATTTATATAAATAAATAAATAAAAACAAAAACTTGAAAAAAGTAGATCAACTAAAAAGAATAAACGAGTAAATACATAGATAGCTTAAAACGAATGAAAAACAAAATTAAATGAGATAAAAAGACAAATCAAATTGACACTACCACCATTCCGCTCCCAGTGAAAAAAAAAACCTCATCAATCCAAGTATCAATCATTCTATCTCGGACTTTTAATTCAAAATCAAATGGTAAATCGACAGTAATCGGCTTGAGATAACAGTAAAAGTTGCGACATAAACGCCCTATACCATGGGATATCTTATGCTATTGTTTCTCCATGATAAAACCCGGTCAAAACAATGAAAATCGACAACAATCGACAGTAATAGGCTTGAGATAACAATTAAAGTTGCGAAATAAACGCCCTATACCATGGGATATCTACTTACGCTAATGTTTCTCTATGGTACAAGTTCTTGAGAAATATCTTCAAAGCCATAATCAATTATTGTGAAGGATCAGAAAGAATATTTAAAAATCTGGTGTGGCGCACTCACACAACTTTCCTTGCCGTTATGAAAATTGATCACCTGACGCTAGTGTTCCCGCGCATCACAAGTCTACTATTCAAAGATTTGAGCCAGCTGGTGACAGGGCAATAACGCTGGAGACACACATGAGGTCTGCTATCTCTTCATAGTGAATGATTTAATCGAATCAACAATAATTTGCAATTGAATAATCACATTTTCTCGAATTTAAAGCCTATTTTCAATTTTAGGTGAAAATGTTACTGAACATTAATTGTAGAGATTTTCATGCTCAATCTACTCCACTTGATTTTTTTGTTTCGATTGTATCTGAAGCCTGATAATTGGGAATCTATCTGCATTGCTGGGGCGGAGCTCCTGAAATTTTTACAGATATGGGACTTGTGGCAATTGATAGTGCTTATCGATTACTATTTTAGGTATGAATTTGATCAAAATCGTCGGAGCCGTTTCCGAGAAAATCACGAAAAACCCTGTTTTTGACAACATTTTCGCCATTATAGCCGCCATCTTGAATCGCATTTGATCGAAATTGTTCGTGTCGGATCCTTATAGTGAAAGGACCTTAAGTTCCAAATTTCAAGTCATTCCGTTAATTGGGAGATGAGATATAGTGTACACAGACGCACATACACTCATACACACACACACACACACACACACACACACACATACAGACCAATACCCAAAAACCAGTTTTTCTGGACTCAGGGGACCTTGAAACGTATAGAAATTTAGAAATTGGGGTATCTTAATTTTTTTCGGAAAGCAATACTTTCCTTACCTATGGTAATAGGACAAGGAAAGTAAAAAAGAAAAATATTGAGTGAGAAAACATAAATTGAAGAGGATAAGAAAATGAAGTTAATGATCAGAAAATCCTATCTGAGTCAAGATGTCTCCATACCCTATCAAGCTTTCAGTAACACACTATAATCAGATTCACTTAATCTTGTCAGTATTCTTTATGGAATAGCATCAACGCTCCCAATTTAACCAATGTTGACAAGAGTTTATTTCACCACCTTAGGTGGTCTACAAGACCTGTCATTATTATTTCAAAGTTAAAGGTCAAATAGCGAATATGACAGGTTTTAGCAGATTATATAGAGAGAGTGAGAGTGAGAGATACGGAGTGTGAAAGAGAGCAAGAAAGAGTAAAGAGTGTGAGAGAGAGCGTGAGAGAGTGGGAGGAAAAGTGTGAGAGAGATTGTGTGAGATAGAGAGAAAGAGAGAGCGAGTCAGAACGAGAGAAAGAGAGAAAGAGAGAGTGAAGAATGTGAGAGAAAGTGAGAGTGAGAGTGAGAGAGAGAGAGATACAGAGTGTTAGAGAGAGCAAGAGTGAGAGAGAAAGTGAAAGAGAGAGTGATGAGTGACAGAAAGTGAAAGATGGAGTAAAGAGTGTGAGAGAGATTGAGATAGAGATTGAGAGAGCGAGACAGATTGATTGATTAAGTACTTTATTTATGGAGATTACAATATATACTGGCTTATACACTTATATACAATAGCTTACAATACAGCAAAATTATAGATGAATTTACATATTATAGACTAAGAAAATAATTATTGAAAGTATATGATTTGAAAAAGTAATTTGTAATATAATAACTATGGATAATTATATTGTTATGCATCTACATATATTGGCGGAGCTTTGGACATATCAATGTCCATTCTTCGGAAAGAATATTAAAAATATCCTCCCCACTAACTCTCTACCAAAGACAGAGAGAAAGAGAGAGTGAAGAATGTGAAATGAAGTAAGAGTGAGAGTGAGAGAGAGATACAGAGTGTTAGAGAGAGCAAGACTGAGAGAGAAAGTGAAAGAGAGAGTGATGAGTGAGAGAAAGTGAAAGATAGAGTAAAGAGTGTGAGAGAGAGTGAGATAGAGATTGAGAGAGCGAGACAGAGCGAGAGAGAGTGAGAAAAAGAGAGTAAAGAGTGTAAGAGAGAGAGAAACAGAGTGTTAGAGAAAGCGAGAGTGAAAGAAAGAGTAAAGAGAGTGAGAGAGAATGAGATAGAGATACAGAGTGTGAGAGAGCGAGAGAGAGCGATAACAGGGGTGCCCACAGCATGTTTTGATGTCGCAACTTGCGACATGAGGCTGAATTTTGGGGGGATTTTTGGAAAAAACTAGGGAAAATGGGGGATTTTTCAATATACAGTTCTTAAGTACCTAAATGGATACCAAATTTTGAGAATTTTGTGGGGGGGAATTTTTCGACATGGACCATTGGGGGGATGGGCCCCCCTGAGCGAGAATATAATAGAATGACAGCCTTTATTTTATACCTAGGAGGGCGAAGTTAGGGCGCAGTCGACCCTCTCTTACACCTAAACCTCAACGAGACTGAGAGAGCGAGAGATAATGAGAAAGAGAGAGCAAGATATAGTGAGAAAGAGAGAGTAAAAAGTGTGAGAGAGAAAAAGAGAGTGATAAGTGTGAGTGAGAGAGATATACAGAGTGTTGGAAGAAGTGAGAGTAAGGGAGGGACAGTGAAAGTGTGTGAGAGAGAGAGATACAGAGTGTGAGAGAGCGAGACAGAGCGAGAATATAATAGAATGACAGCCTTTATTTTATACCTAGGAGGGCGAAGTAAGGGCGCAGTCGACCCTCTCTTACAACTAAACCTTAAGGAGAGTGAGAGAGCGAGAGATAATGAGAAAGAGAGAGTAAAAGGTGTGAGAGAGAAAGAGAGAGTGATAAGTGTGAGTGAGAGAGATATACAAAGTGTTAGAAGAAGTGAGAGTAAGTGAGGGACAGTGAAAGTGTGAGAGAGAGAGAGATACAGAGTGTTAGAGAGAGCAAGAGTGAGAGAGAGATACAAAGTGTGAGAGAGAGGGAGTGATTGAGTAAGAAGGAGAGAGTGAATGAGAAAAAAGTGAGAGAGAATTAGAGAAGGGTCGCTCTGAGAACATACCCTCTGCAGACATATCGAGTTAGCCTAATGGAGTTAGAGTTTAAGAGCCAGCACCCTGTCTTAACACAGCAATTCCATTAAAACATCAGATGTTAACATCAATTTTGATCTCATGCTATAATCCCCACCTCGCGATTAGCTTGCAAAGTGAAAACATCGCTTGAATTTCCCAGGAGAGCTTTTCATTCTCATAAATGCAAGGGAAATTCTCACCTGTGATACAATGATCTGTGAATATCTGGGTTAACTTTAGAGAGCTATTTGTTTGTTGAATGTTGAATTCAAGAATACTGGTATGT
Source organism: Nilaparvata lugens (assembly GCF_014356525.2). Lineage (NCBI taxonomy): Eukaryota > Metazoa > Arthropoda > Insecta > Hemiptera > Delphacidae > Nilaparvata > Nilaparvata lugens. The sequence continues at coordinate 5,742,779 of NC_052516.1, read as the reverse complement.
CTTTTTTTACAGTTTTATTCGTCTCTTGAGGGTAAGGATTCCACACAACCGGGTATTCTATGAATATTATAATCATTTTTACCTTCATCAATTAATAGATATAATCTATATACAGAGTGATTCATAATGATGGTAAAATATTTCAATACGTGATAGTGGAGGTAAAAATAAGAAAAAAAGTTCATATAAACACATATCCATAAACGCTTCATTAGCGAGCTATACAGGGTGAAAGATTTCGCCCGGAATTCAGTTCCTCTGGTGATATACACCGATGCTGAATTGTTTGGCGACTAGTTTTTGAGAAACTTATGCTGGATTCATATGGAAAATATCTGAATAATTGAATAAAACTAGTCTGGAAGCTGTAGTGTGAGTAGTTTTTGAGAAAAAAGTTGAAGTATGCAAAAAATCTAAGTAGAAAAACACAGACTTCTACGTTTGATGCCCAATAACTTTCTTTAATGACCAGTAAACAAATAATTCCTCGCAATAAAAATTGTAGAGTATTTAATTCTGAAAAGAATGATGTAAGCTGTGTGAACTAAATTTAAATAAAAGTTGGATAAAATGTATTCTTATGTAGTACATTACACCACAAAAATTTGCTGTTTTATTAGGAGAGAACTCATAAGTTGTAGCTGATTGCAAATAAAAATTCGGTTTTTTATGAAAAGTTTTTTTTTATATGAACTTTTTTCTTATTTTTACCTCTACTATCACGTATTAAATTATTCAACCATAATTATGAATCACTCTGTATATAAAAGAGAATGGCACTCACTCACTGACTGACTGACTGACTGACTCACTCACTCGCAGAACTAAAAATCTACCGGACCAAAAACGTTCGAATTGGTAGGTATGTTCAGTTGGCCCTTTAGAGGCGCACTAAGAACGGATTTAAAAAGATTTCCAAAGATACGCCCAAAATCTGCGTTTTTCCATCGTTTTTTAGCGTTTTCTGAGCTTTATCGAGAACAAATGAGCAGAAATTGTTCAAATTTAGTACAGAAGATCAGCTAGGGTGAAATAATGTTGTATTGGAAGGAATTTGCAATAACGTCAAAGATACGCCCATTATTAGCGTTTTTCCAGCGCTTTTCTTGCTTTTTCTCAGATTTATCGAGAACAAATGAACAGAAAATGTTCAAATTTACTACAGAAGCTCAGCTGGGGTGTAATAATGTTGTGTTAGAAGGAATTTGAAATAACGCCAAAGATACACCCAAAATATATAGTTTTTGCGTTTTCTCAGTTATTTCATCAAGTAATAGACAACAAAATTTCAATTTTGGTACAGGGGTTTAGGTAGGGTCTAAAAATTTTGTGATGAGGTGACATTAATATATCATCAAAGATACACACAAAATCAGTGTTTTTCCAACGTTTTTCACAGCTTTTCTGCGTTTTCTCAGTACTTTGACTTTCTGATGGAATGAAGTATGCTCAGATGAAAAATGCAGGCTAGCGAACCGAGCCCGCTGAACTCATTTTTGGACGATCCAGTCGGGGGTCCAAGGGGCGGAGCCCCCTTGCTAGACGAATGTGGCAAGCGAAGCGAGCCTGACGGCTAGTTCATTATAGATATCAGTAATTTCATCATTAAATCGGTAGAGTTAATTTGGGAAATACAATTTCTCTCCGAAGAAGAAAACAACCAATCATATCAACAACCAATCATAACCCATAACAAAATCGTTCTGTGAATCTTCCTTTTTCAACTTCAGATACAGTTGTTGGTAAGATGTAGTTGAATTTATCCATAATGAAACACTGGGATGTTGTCTAGGAGTATCACGTATTTATTGAAGAATTACATACATGTAATAAATATTAATTACATACATGTAATTGGAAAATTACAAACATGTTTTATCACTTATGGTGAAATCTTCATCAACACTATAGATGACACCATAATTATCAAGGTCTATAAATACAGGTCATGACACAATCCCGTGATGCATTGCAGAATCGCCATTTTATGGAGTTCCAGTTCACCAATTTTCAAATTTATCAGCTGTTATCATTATGGATTGAACAACATGATGTGTTATTTTGTAATATTGTTCAAGGGATATTGCTTGGCTTTGAATTGTAAAAAAATTGTTCCGACAGAAAAATAATAAATTAGATACCAACTAGGAACTGAGTTGTTGATTTTTAGATTTAATTGATCGTGAACTTGAAACTCTTTTTGAAGTTGCCTCGCATATTGCTGTCTTGTCCCAATGCCTTTTGAATCAAAATCCTTGATTTACAAGAACAAGAACAATTATTTATAATAGACTAGCTGTCAGGCTCGCTTCGCTCGCCATATCCGCCTAGCCAGGGGGCTCCGCCCCCTGGACCCCCGACTGGATCGTCCAAGAATGAGATCAGCAGGCTCGCTTCGCTCGCCTGCATTTTTCATTTGAGCATTTTTATCATAAGTTAGGACAATCAAGTCGGAGGTCCAGACTAAACGTCTGGCTAAACGGATATGGCGAGCGAAGCGAGCCTGACGGCTAGAAATATAATATTCCCAGGATTGAAGTAGCAGTGCCCAATCAATTTTTCCGCGATAAATGCATTTAAATCTTCAATGCATTTAAATCGCCAACCTAACAAAGTCAACTCAACTTAATGCCAACCTGACAAAATTATTAATTTAGTTGCCAGTTAACAACTGTTTCGAAGAGGTACTCTATCTAGATTATAGTTCTATAGTAATATATGATATGGAAATTTCAATTATAATTAAGAGATTGGGAGAAGAAGAATATACATGCTAAAAGACAAACTTAAAACCCTTAAAAACAACCCTTAGAATTAAAATATTGCCAAAAGATTTCTTAGTGCGCCTCTGAAGGGCCAACTGAACATACCTACCAAATTTGAACGTTTTTGGTCCGGTAGATTTTTAGTTATGCGAGTGAGTGAGTGAGTGAGTGAGTGAGTGAGTGAGTAAGTGAGTCAGTCAGTCAGTCAGTCAGTCAGTCAGTCAGTGAGTGCCATTTCGCTTTTATATATATAGATGAATGAGCATTTTTTTTTGTATTGCTGATGTAAACAATAAAACTTGAAACTTGAAACATTTATTATTTAAATTCCATTATTAAAAAATTGAAGGCCTGAATCCACATATTATCTGAACTAGAATATTGTTTCTAAAATGCATAATTTTGTTACGAGCAAATTGAATTAGATTGGAATATTTCAAATGTACCGCCATAAAGACCCCATAAAATGGCCGCTCCATAAGGAACATGAGTGTCATGACCTGTATTTATAGACCTTGCACCATTTATGATTGTGTAGAAACAGGCATGAAATTTTCAATAAATTCTTGACATTCCAATGCAATATTCCAGTGTTTCATTACTTCCATTTTCATTGGATTATAGAATTTTCTATTTTTTATCAGTTATTTATCTCATTCCTTCATCTTTCAGTAAATCTAAGTTATTTATAATGAATATCTATCATTTATGCTACTTTCTGCAGTGCCAAACTCTTTCTATGGATCTGGAAATTGAAGGTCAGTGGAGTTCATAGAGTTCATACTCTCTTCACACTTTCAACTGATAAGTTCAAGATAAGTTGAAGTTAAAAGACAAGATAACTTTTTCTCTCTTGATCTCCTCTTCCAAGCTGTTTTCAAACCACCACTTATCGGCCCTGATAAGTGACATTGATTGATCAATTTCGTACAGAACTTCTAGATCATTGATGAGGGTAATCATTATTCATAAATATTGATGCCCTAGCATTTTTCTCTCTGGCATCAATCTGAACGAAGGATCAGCTCTCACATTCCACCTCACTGGAGAATTATGGCGAGGAGAACATTAATCTTCTAAAGATCTCATCCATTTTCTTATTTGTTATCTCTTTCGCTCATCTTATCATTCATCTTCGTTTTCCTTTCTCTCTTTCTGTAGTTTTCTTCTCACATACTTTCACTTCTATGTGCCGGTTGCACGAAAGCCGGTTAAATTTCAACCGTGATTAATTTCAAGAGAGCCAATCAGAGAAGGCCTTGGCCGAGTGAGTGTGCATAGTCCCATTGAAACTCAGGGGAAAATATTTTCGCCAGACTGAACAAAAAGTAGCTGTTTTCCAGTCCCTAATCTGAAAGACATTGCTTGCAGACGACTCTCGTCTGACATCAGGACAGGTTTCTTTTCGGCCTAGGCCGGAAAGAGTACCCTTTCCAGCCGCTAACATGGAACTAAGAAAGGTGATCAAAAAACAGCTGATCAAAAAACTTCTCATTATTTGTGTTCATTATTCACTAATTAAAACATTTATTGACTAATAATATCATCTTATTGTCATTTGGAAGAATAAAAAAGTATAAACTCAACCTCCCACATAATTGAACATCATATTTTGGGTTATTTAGACAAATCAGAATAAAAAATTAAAATACTTGGACAATTTCCCGAAATTCAGATTTGCTAGAGCTATCACCTTCCACTTCTGCTTTCGGAAGTGCTTAGTAAACAACTATTCTCATATATATATTGTTTATTTTTGTGTGTGGCGAAAAATAGCGTTCGCACCACGGGCAAAAATGTTTTTTTGGCTCTCAATCTTTTCTAGTCCTCGGCCTACGGCCTCGGACTTGAAAACCGATTTCGAGCCGGAAAAATCTCATTTTCTGCTCTAGGTGCGAAATATACTGGACAATGCACTGATACTGATATACTGAGAATCCTGTTTGAGAGTTGAGTGTAACAGAGAATCTGATCCCAAATTAATTGACAAAAATGTCGTCCTATTTTCACTGAATTTAGAACGTGCTGAATGTTACTAAATGCAATTCCAATTTTTTCCATAATATTGATTTACGGTGACTCATCACTATGAAGATTAATCCATTGATGAATTGATGGATGACAAAGAATATATCATGATGATTGGTGGGAGAGATTTAGAGAACTAAGAATGATACTGATATATGAAAAGTAAGGCAAAACTGTTGTCTACTCACCGTTGCAAGCTTATCGAATTTGGCAAACAGGTCATTGAGCACTCGAACAAGCTCTTGAGCACTGCATTGGCTGGCCCACGCTGCAAATAAGAAGCCAAATCAATTCATGATTTCACTTCTTGTGTAGTTGAGAAGTTGATATTGTGGTAATTATTCATATTGAATGAAAAAGACTAAGAAATTGTCAAAAAACCACTGATTTATTAATAATTAGAAAGACCAGTTTCGGTTATTACACCATTGTCAATCTCTGATAAACTAAAACTAAAAACAAGAGCAGCAGAATTTCTACTAGTATGCAACTACTAGTATAAATTCTGCTGCTCTTGTTTTTAGTTTTAGTTTATCAGAGATTGACAATGGTGTAATAACCGAAACCGGTCTTTCTAATTATCAATAAATCAGTGGTTTTTTGACAATTTCTTAGTCTTTTTCATTCAATAATTCATGATTTTCTCAAGGAACAAATGGTTTTCATTCAATCATTAGGTATGTTTCTCAGGTAGGCTATTTCTCTTATGTGATTGATATAGAAAACTAAGGCATCTAGAATACATTGCAGTCTGTGATATATTGTATATATCGTATTCCAGATACCTTGATATAAACGAAGAAAAGTATGATTGTATCAAGTTTTGTTATGATAGTACTTGACGAGAGTAACAATAATATGTCATCACATTAGCAAAATTCACTTCTTATTCTTGAGTTATAAGCATTTGAAGATGAGTGATTTTTCTGGTCTGAGAGTGGAGGAAGGATTCTATGTTTGAGTGAATAACTCACCCTGTATTGTCGTCTCATATTATAGCAAGACACTTGTTAGGTCAACCTCTATCCATATTCCGAATATCAACCGAATCTGGCACATTTGTATTTTTCATAAATAAACAATTCACTGGATGCGAATATGGTTATTTGTGCAACTAGTGCGCAAAGTGACAGTTTGCTGCACCGAAAGAAACGTTTACGCCCGAGCCGTAGGCGAGGGCGGAATGGTTTCTTGAGTGCAGCAGAGGAACTTTGCGCACGTATTTCACATTTAATTTTTCCTACAGTTACCATTGAATTTATGAGAAGTTGTTGATTGAATGATCATGGGTAAAATGATGGCTGAAATCCATCAAATGTTTGTGTGTGTATGTGATGCTGTTATTAATAGCAGCTTTATTCATTTAAAAACTAATAATAATCCAATTGAAGTTGAAATTCTCAGCCAAAGTTCTCATTTTTATTCATTCAAGAATCAGAAAAAATACAGATGGAAAAAAACTTCACATTCAAAATACACGTCAACAGCTTGTTGGCTGAACCGAGCTGCAAGATGGCTGAACACAACAAGATGGCTGAACCGACAAGCGCGCGACCTAGCGGGAAGAATCGTACCTAAGTTTGTTTCATCCAGCTAAAAATTACTGAAACACGATTCAGAAATTTAGACTTTTGCTCAATTAACGAGAAAAATGCTCGAAGTAAACTGAAAAATATTTATAAAAATAACATAGACAACAGAGAATATTTATTGTAGTATTGTTATGTTTTTTATTATTTTTATTTATATGAATATCGAACGGTAATCATTTAACCTCAAAAATCGAATTTTATAATGTATATTTGCTACTTTTCTCATTTCTCAGAGTTGAAATAATAATTATCAATGGGAAAGAATTTTATTATTTATGATTAAATGATGAGAATTCGTGAATGATGATCATTTAATAATTATGATTTAGATGAACATTATTCTTGTTTTAGATTTCTAGATTGGGATTTTGTCATAAATGTAGGGTAGCCATTGAAATGATTCTTATCTAAATCTAACCACAGTCATTTTTACCAACTTAATTTTTGTTTTCGTGCACTAATCCCCCATATAACCCACCAACTATTTTGTGTTGCCATGTTGCAAATCTGGAGTGCAGAAAAATTTTTTCCCGCACTGGAGCAGAAAAGTGAATCTTTGCGTTCTGTAATCAGTGCAGGAATCGTCACTTTTCAAGGTAACTATAGGAAAAATAAATAACGTCTTAACGTCATGAATAACATTTTCACTGATGTGAAATAAACGACAGATTAATCAACATCAGGATATACAACAACTACGTCTTTTGAAGACGTCTTTCTAGCAAAGCTACGCTAGGTGTGAGGACACTCCTCCTGTTTCTATAGAATACAGTAAAATAAACATAACATTAGCTGCTGGAAAGTGAAATGTGCGTGTTCGTGGCGCATAAGTCTGTACGCACCTTTACATCAACATTAACATCAGCTTCGAATGATGAATTCAGTGAATTGAATGACGCTGTTGAATTCAATTCAACATTACTAAAGTGTCGTATCTAATGAATAGAACTGTTTATTGGATTGAGTTTGGTTGTTATTTATTGAAGTTCTTCAGTTTATCATTATTGATAGTTTGACACCTTGTGAGACCGGACTCTGTTGAACTATTTATTGCTTCACGAGCATTTATTATTCATAGATGATAATCAACTTTGAGCACTCACCAGTAAATCCCTTGATATCAGCGAATAATATGCTGACATTCTCGTAGCAGTGCAGATAAATGCGGTGGAATTGGTGCGGTGTGAACGAGCCTTTCTCTGCTTCCGTCGCTATGTCTCTGATCATTTCTTTGGCTACGAAGTCTGGCAACACTGCAAAAATCATTAGAATTGGATTGAAAATCAATTATTCATCTGGCAACACTGCCAAAATCATTAGAATTGGATTGAAAATCAATTATTTAAATTGGAGGAAAAATGATTCGCAAAATTATTGAGACATAGCGATAAACGTATCATTCATTTCATTTCATTAAGTTTCCATCACGTACTTGTGGATGAGAATACTGCGTGAGGTCTACTGTTCACAGAACTACTAGTAACTATTGTTGTGTTTCAATGATTTCTGTATCCCAAAAATTAGACGTGAGTAGCCTTTCATAGTTATCAAATTGGTTTCATTGGGAAACTGGGCTTTAATTCTTCTCTTAAGATTAAATGTCAATCACATTGGATTACTAATCCACGGTGAACTCTCATATCTCATATTATCTGACCTCTCCAATTTCAAACGATGTTTCAAATCCTGGCTCTCAGGTATGCAATGATAACAATTTATAACACCTCAGCAAACAGCAAAGTCAGATAGCGCTGGATAAACGCTACAATTCAAATCTATCTCACACACACATTCACTCACTTACTCACTCTCTCTCTCTAACAATATGATTACTATCTAACAATATGATTATTATCTATAGTTATTATATTACAAATTGCTTTTTCATATCATATACAGTTCAATAATTATTTTCTCAGTCTATATTATGTAAATTCATCTATAATTTTGCTGTATTGTAAGCTATTGTATATAAGTGTAATAAGCCAGTATATATTGTAATCTACATAAATAAAGTACTCAATCAATCAATCAATCAATCTTCCACTTATCCTATCACAAAGTCAATCTCCAAGTAGTATCAAGCACTCTCTCACTCTTTCTCCTTCTTTCTCGCTTCCTTCTCTTTTTCCTTCCTCTCAATACTTTCCACACTCTTGCTCTAGGTTGTATTCATTTCATTTCATTTATTGTATAATATACTATAATAATAACATAATTATGACATTGGAGGAAAAACTAGGCTGAGCCTGTACTATTTTTCTCCAAACGATTTGATTAAATGTTAATGTTGGCCAAAGTTTGAGGTTATGAATTTGCACCTATTTTGAATTGCTTAGCCACTTGATTTTCGGGCCAGAAATAGTGATTTGAAAATTATGAATTTAGAAGGTTGACGTGATACTCTAAATGAATCACAATAAATTGAAAACTTGAGAAATATTGCACATTTTTTTGAAAAATCGCAAACCTACTCACTACTAGAAAGTTACAGCTTATGGTGTAAACGCTCAAGAGGCTTATTATACAAAGCCAGGTTAAGACTTTACAACGTAGTCTCCCTGTAGATCAGTTGGAGATCTACATACTAATGACAGTGTAGAAAGCGAGCCGATTCTCTGCCTAGCCACTGCCTTCTATTTTTTTTCACTTTTTGTGTAGTTGAGAAGTTGATATTGTGGTAATTATTCATATTGAATGAAAAAGACTAAGAAATTGTCAAAAAACCACTGATTTTATTGATAATTAGAAAGACCGGTTTCGGTTATTACACCATTGTCAATCTCTGATAAACTAAAACTAAATGGCAGGCGTTCATGCCCTCGACCAATAGCAGTACTCGCCTACTAGTATAAATTCTGCTGCTCTTGTATTTAGTTTTAGTTTATTAGAGATTGACAATGGTGTAATAGCCGAAACTGGTCTTTCTAATTATCAATAAATCAGTGGTTTTTTGACAATTTCTTAGTCTTTTTCATTCAACACTGCCTTCTATCATAGAGAAACGATAGCATAGATATCCCATGGTATAGGGCGTTTATGTCGCAAGTTTAACTGTTATCCCAAGCCGATAGTTCACATAGTTCTTTCCTATGCAGCTGTGTGACGCTGGTAGTCTCTCAAATTGTGCCGTTCATACACTATCACCCCAACAAAACAGTAAAAATTGACAATAATCGACAGTAATCGGCTTGAGATAACAGTAAAAGTTGCGACATAAATTCCCTATACCATGGGATATCTAATTACGCTATTGTTTCTCTATGCTTCTATGGTGGAGAGCTGATATCAGTATATCTGATGTAATTTATGAACTTTTCATTGTTGTTCAATTATTTCGCCCTTACCTGAGAGTAGAAGTCTTTCTTGTTGGTCGTTTTCCTTTTGTGTGTGATATCTTGTCTCAGTGGAGCGATGGGTCTCCAAGAACGCCTTCCTCTGTCCCCGGTCTGTCAGGTATTTGGTGTAGAGGCCGGCAAAGTTTACTGCCAGATACACCAACGCCATTGCTATCATCTGCCTCACAACGCAGCTCAAGTCTTTATACTGCAACAGAAATATTGATTCATGAATATAAATTAATAACAAAAAATATTCTCCTATAGAGAGAATGAGAATGAACAGAGTAAGCGCAAAAAATAAAAAAAAAAATCTGGTGTGGCGCACTCACACAACTTTCCTTGCCGTTATGAAAATTGATCACCTGACGCTAGTGTTCCCGCGCATCTCAAGTCTACTATTCAAAGATTTGAGCCAGCTGGTGACAGGGCAATAACGCTGGAGACACACATGAGGTCTGCTATCTCTTCATAGTGAATGATTTAATAGAATCAACAATAATTTGCAATTGAATAATCACATTTTCTCAAATTTAAAGCTTATTTTCAATTTTAGGTGAAAATGTTACTGAACATTTATTGTAGAGATTTTCATGCTCAATCTACTCCACTTGATTTTTTTGTTTCAATTGTATCTGAAGCCTGATAATTGGGAATCTATCTGCATTGATGGGGCGGAGCTCCTGAAATTTTTACAGATATGGGACTTGTGGCAGTTGATAGAGCTTATCGATGACTATTTTAGGTATGAATCAAAATCGTTGGAGCCGTTTCCGAGAAAATCACGAAAAACCCTGTTCTTGACAACATTTTCGCCATCTTGAATTGCATTTGATCGAAATTGTTCTTGTCGGATCCTTATAGTGAAAGGACCTTAAGTTCCAAATTTCAAGTCATTCCGTTAATTGGGAGATGAGATATCGTGTACACAGACGCACATACACTCATACATACACACACACACACACCACACACACACACACCACACACACACACACACACACACACACACACACCACACACACACACACACTCACACACACACACACACACACACACACACACACATACACACACACAAACACATACAGACCAATGACCAATACCCAAAAACCAGTTTTTTGGACTCAGGGGACCTTGAAACGTATAGAAATTTGGAAATTGAAGTACCTTAATTTTTTTCGGAAAGCAATACTTTCCTTACCTATGGTAATAGGGCAAGGAAAGTAACTAGAGTTGTAAACTAGAAGGGAGAGGAAGTTGAGAAAATTCAAAGAAAAGAGACAGAAAACACGCAGGAGAGATTGAAGAAAAATGAAGAAAAAAATATTTTGTGGAAGATGAGTCATGAGGAAAAGAAAGCTTAGGGAATTCGAAGAAACGAGATAGAAAACATGCAGGAGAAAGAGTGGGAAAAGAATGAAATGAAGATCTTGTAACAGTTGATTTGAAAGTAAGAGGAAGATAAGAAAATACGAGGAAAAGAGACTGATAGCATGCAAGAGAAAATGTGGGAAAAGAGAGATTATGTGATAGATGGGAGAAAATGAAGAGAAAAGTAAGAGAATACTAAGGAAAAAGGCAAAACATCCAGGAGGAAGAGGGTTGAAATTGATAAAATAATAATAACTTTGAGAGAGATGAATCAAAAAGGAAGAGAAAGGTGACAGTACGAAAGTACGAAGAAAAGAGACAGAAAACACACAGGAAAAAATGAGGAGGAAGAACGAAATAGTGACTTGTGATAGATGGAAGAAATAAAGGGGAAGGTAAGAGAATACGAGAGTAAGAGACAAAAAACATGCAGGAGAAAGAGAGGGAGAAGAAATAAATAACGATTCAGTGAAAGAAAATTTAGAGAAAGCTGGAGAAATACGGATGTGAGATACAGAAAACATGCAAGAGAAAATGAGGAAAAAGAAAGAAATAAAGATTTTGTGATAGATGGAGAAAAATATAGAGAAAGGTGGAGAAATATGATGGTAAGAGACAGAAAACATCCAAAAGAAAGGGAGGAAAAAGAAATAAATGAAGATTTTATAACAGATGATAGAAAATGAGAAGAAAGGTAAGGAAATACGAAGGTAAGAGACAGAAAACATCCAAGAGAAAGAGAAGCAAAAGGAAAGGAACAAATATTTCGTGATAGATGGGAGAAAATGTAGAGAAAGGTGGAGAAATACGAAGAGAAGAGACAAAACCATCCAGGAGAAAAAGAGGGAAAATGAAGAAATAAAGAGTTCGTGATAGATTGAAGAAAATAAAGAGAGAGGTGAGAGAATACGAAGGAAAGAGACAAAAACATGCGGGAGAAAATGAGGAAAAAGAAAGGTATAAAGATTTTGTGATGGAAAAAATGTAGAGAAAGTTGGAGAAATACGGAGGTATGATGCAGTAAACATGCAAGAGAAAATGAGGAAAAAGAAAGAAATAAAGATGTTGTGATAGATTGAAGAAAATAGAGGGGAAGGTAAGGAAATACGAAGGTAAGAGACAAAAAACATGCAAGAGAGAATGAGGGAAAATAAATAAATAAAGATCTTGTGATAGATGGAAGAAAATTTAGAGAAAGACGGAGAAATACGGAGGTAAGATACAGAAAACATGCAAGAGAAAATGAGGAAAAAGGAAGAGATAAAGATTTTGTGATAGATGGTAGAAAATGAAGAGAAAGGCGAATAAATATACGAAAGAAAAAGACAGAAAACATCCAGGAAGCAGAAGACGGAAGCAAGACAAAATCCATCTTGAAATAATGCGACGCCACCTTCTTTTTGACAGCATAATCCTCAAATTTATTCATAGAATTTGCTCCCATCTCATATTGTATTACTATAGATATACCCTAAAACACACTACCATCTTCCAGCATCATATCTATAGATATCTGAAGGAAATACATTTTGACGCTAAGCTTTCGCACCAAACTACTTGACTCCAATAAATCAGTATGATCTGAGAATCACTTCAAACTGATAGTGCCGGTTGCACAAAAGCCGGTTAAATTTTAACTGTAATTAATTTCACGAGAACCAATCAGAGAAGCCGATTGCATAAAAGCCGGTTAAATTTTAACCATGGTCAATTCCACGATAACCAATCAGAGAAGCTGATTGGTTAGATTGGCTATGATTGGTTCTCGTGGAATTAATCACGGTTAAAATTTAACCGGCTTCTGTGCAACCGGGACTTGAGACATTTCCTTATAGATAACATCAATAATGCTTCTCATTCAATTGATGGTAGAAGTTGATAGTGATTTTCACTATAAGAAGTGATTCACTTTATAAAATAGAAAGACTTATACTTCTCTATGGTTCAAAGCATAAGAATTTTGTTTCTCATTGGTTATATAGTGAGGTCCACGTTATAATGGCAGTGTTTGAATAGCAATGGTGTTGCTATCCTTGTCTATCATTCAACATGAAGTTTATTTGGACAATTTATTTCATGAAATTGGGATGAAAAGAAGTTTTGGACTGTAGTCTGTTTCTTTGTCCTCAAGTTGATTGTAGATGATGAATGAATAAATAAATAAACAAAGCAGATAGCACTACCTCTTTCTTGCTTTTCTCTGTGGCCAGATCGTCCTTCAACAATGTAGAATTGATAATTGATTAACAAAATATTTCATCTTGATTATGAAAGTTCTTATTGACAAATATTATTTCTTGCTTAATTGATCATTTTGAACGAGAATGAACAGTTAATATTACATTAATAAACCTGTATCAACTTCCATCTATAGAAGGCATTGACAAGACTGAGGATCGGAAACGTTGTTGTCCTATCTCTCTTCACTTCCATTATAACGTGGACCTCACTTTAGTTTTTTTGGAATTCGATTGCAATTTTGTTTTAGAATTCGACAATTGGGTTTCAGGTATTTTCTCCCGATTGTATTCGAGGAACTCAAGCCGATTACTGTCGACTACTGTCTATTATTACTGTTTTTTGGAGTGAGAGTGTCAGAACAGTCAGTATAAGACACTACCAGCGAAATGGTAGGAGAAAAACGTTGCCGATCCTCTGTCTTATCAATGTCTTCTATAGAGGATAGCTGATACAGGTTTATTGATGTAATATTAACGGTTCATCCTCGTTCAAAGTAATCAATATTATAGTTTACTAAGCAGGAAATTATATTTTCCGATAATTCTTAATGAATTTTCTAAGATAGAATATTTTGTTAATCAATTATTAATTCTACACTGTTAAAGACGGTCTGGCAGCAGAGCAAAGCGAGAAAGGGATAGTGCTATCCGCTTTGTTGAATGATAGACAGGGATAGCAATACCATTGCCAATCAAACACTGCCATTATAACGTGGACCTCACTATAGATTGTCCAATGACAGACAGGTTGGCCAATCATTGTGAATCAGGTGCTGACTTTATAACGTAGATCCCACTGTAGGAGATAAAACAACCTGGAAAACTGATCTCTTGAAATATCGAAATAGCCTGAGCAAATATATCTCGGAGTTTGAGTTGGGATACTACTCATCAAGTAGATCTCGAAACTTCGAAGTCCGTTTCACAAACATAACTTGCCGTTCATACTTTATGCAAACATGGTATGTAAACTCGCTAACAGTTGTACCAACATAACTCAACACAAATGTGCCCTGTTTTTATACCTAGAATAAACATGAGTTCAGCTTGTAACTTTGCAGGCTCCGTGTTGTAAGAGGAGGAGGAGGAGGAGGAGGAGGAGAAGGAGAACGAGGAGGAGAAGGAGGAAGAGAATGGTAAGGAGTAAAAGGTGGAGGAGGAGGTGGTGGAGGAGGAGGAGGATGAGGAGGAGGAGGAGGAGGAGGAGAAGGAGAAGAAGGAGGAAAAGGAGGAGGAGAAGGAGGAGAAGGAGGAGGAGGATGAGGAGAAGGAGGAGGGAGAGGAGGAACAACAGTAGATGGAGAAGGATGTGGTGGAGAAGGAGAAGAAGAAAGAGGAGGGTGAAGAGTAAAAGCAGTAGGAAGAGGAAGAGGAAGAGGAAGAGGAGGAGGAGGAGGAGTAGGAGGAGGAGGAGGAGGAGGAAAAGGATGAGGAAAAGGAGAGTAAGGATTAAGAGGAGGAAAAGGATTGATTGATTGAGTACTTTATTTATGTAGATTACAATAATATATACTGGCTTATACACTTATATACAATAGCTTACAATACAGCAAAATTATGGATGAATTGACAAAATATAAATTAAGAATAGTATATTTCGCACCTAGAGCAGAAAATGAGATTTTTCCAGCTCGAAATCGGTTTTCAAGTCCGAGGCCGTAGGCCGAGGACTAGAAAAGATTGAGAGCTGGAAAAACATTTTTGCCCGTGGTGCGAACGATATTTTTCGCCACACTACAGGTATTGCTGACAAAATAAATAAAGAATACTCGTTAAGCTATCGTACCTATCTCTTGATTTTAGTGGTGGAAGATTTGCAGTCAGGATTCCAGATTCTTTTAAAATTTCACTTGGAATACCACAGTCATCTTCAAGCATTTTTGAAAATTCGGAATGCACTAATCAACAATAAATAATTGAATAAAACTGGTTGCGAAGTGAATTAGTTTGATTCGAAACTGGAACTGAAATCATGGCGACTTCAGCTGATGATGAAAGTGGACACTCGCCCGATTCAGCGGATGACTTATTAACTACTTCCCTGAGCGGCTGGAAAGAGACAACTTTCTGGCCTAGACCGGAAAAGAAACCCTTTTCTGACGTCGTCTGCAAACAAGGTCTTTCAGATCTACGTAGGGACTGGAAAACAGCTGCTTTCTGTGCAGTGTGGCGAAAAATAATAATTGAGCTGTATATAATATGAAAAAGCAATTTGTAATATAATAACTATAGATAATTATATTGTTATGCATCTACATAAATTGGCGGAGCTTTGGACATATCAATGTCCATTCTTCGGAAAGAATATTCGAAGTATTCTTCCCACTAACTCTCTACCAAATGGTAGAGGAGGAAGAGAAGAAAAAGAAGAAGGAGGAGGAAGAGGCGTAGAAGAAGGATGATGTGGTGGAGAAGAACGACGAGGAGTAGGATGAAAATGAGAATGATAAGGTGGAGGAGAGAAGAGAAAAAAAGAGGAGTACGAGGAGGAGGAGTGAGTTAAAAAGGAGAGAAAGAGAAGAAGATAGAGCAACTTGTAGAGGAGAAGGATAAGGAGTCGGTGGCAAAAAGGAGGAGGGTGATAAGGTGATAAGTTCCAATAAACCTGGAAAGGTATCGCTTGGGGCGTTTGTAAATTTACTTTGCTCAGAAATTATTTGGAATAATTTTAAGGACTGTAGTAAAGTCCACTTTATAATGGCAGTACTCGAGTAAAATTGGTGTTGCTATCCTTGTCTATCATTCAAGAAAGCAGATAGCGCTATCCTCTACTAGCTCGACAACGTTGCCAGACCGTGTAAAAAAGGTGCACTGTGAGGATTATTAGAAAGCTTAGAAACTAAATTCCATGCAAGATCTTGGAAATGAGTAAGTCACCTTTGAGAGAGAGAGATTGATTGATTGAGTACTTTATGTAGATTACAATATATACTGGCTTATACACTTATATACAATAGCTTACAATACAGCAAAATCAAAGATGAATTTACATGATATAGACTGAGAAAATAATTATTGAATATAATAGCTATAGTTAATTATATTGTTATGCATCTACATAAATTGGCGGAGCTTTGGACATATCAATGTCCATTCTTTGGAAAGAATATTCAAAATATCCTCCCCACTAACTCTTTACCAAAACGTTAATTTCATTAATAAAACTAAGGATTTATTTATTAATGGAAATATTGTAAAAGTTTTAATTAATATGAATATTTAAGAGAAAAAAACAAAAAAATTGATAAAGTAAAGTAAAGAGGAGAGAGAGAGAGAGAGAGAGTGTGAGTGAGTGAAAGAAACAAATATCTATAAGTTATGTCATCCTTCTCTTTCACTCTTTCTTCTCCGATCTGTTTCCTCACTTTCTCTTTCTCTCCATCTTCTCCACTGTCCCTATCTTTCTATCACTTTTTCTCACTCTCACACTCTCTCCCTTTACACTACTCTATCTCGTACACTCCATTTTCTCACATTTCACGGTCTCACTCTGTATGTCTGTCTCTCACTCTCTCACACTCTCTCTTTATCTCTCTCGTTGACAATGACATATTGCCAGGCAAGATTTTCACAGCCTGTGATATTGCCTAAATCCTGGACCTCAATTAATCAGGTCTGACGTTTCATTTGTCTACATGTGTGACTCATAAACTTAATCTCTGCAGTCTTATCCTAGATTTTTGATAAGAATCAGAAATAACAATAGAGCTACCGAAAAACCGTATACTTGGACTGATAGTTTATTGAGCTGTATCAAGACAAAATAAAGAAATCGAAGAATTATCAGACAATTGCCTGTTTTTTCTTTCTTAAATTGTGTATTTGTTCGCTCCCATCAATGATTTGATAAATGAATAAATTGTGTCGAATGTAAATGAATTGATGACTCATCGGGTATTCTTGTTGACCGAACGAAGTGAGGTCTAAGATTGAAGTCGACGGTTTGGCATTTCTCTTAATGTTTGAATGTTTATATGTTTATATGTTACGCATTTACGGCGAAACGCGGTAATTGATTTTCATGAAATTTGAAAGTATGTTCCTATTTAAATTGCACGTCGTCGTATATACAAGGTTTTTGGAAATTTTGCATTTCAAGGATAATGTAAAAGGAAAAAGGAGCCTCCTTCATACGCCAATATTAGAGTAAAAATCAGACTATAGAATTATTCGTCATAAATCAGCTGACAAGTGATTACACAGATGTGTGGAGAAGCCAGTCTATTACTGTATTTGTACATTAAATGCTTTTTAATGCAGAAAAATATTTTATGAATATAATTTTGATATCTACGTCCGTTTATTTTTTACACCTATTTCAAAAATGCGGGATTGACTGCCGCACCCTGTATAAGGTCTATAGTTCCAATCAAAGACCTTGAAGAGATATGCATCTTTAAGCTGGGTTTACACCAAAGTTATTAACAAAATGTTAATAACTTAATCCTTATAGATTCTATTAGATTGAACGCAAGTTCACAAACACACATGTTCATCATGTGTATGATAAGTTATGTTCAATCTAATATAATCTATAAGGATTGAGTTATTAACATTTTGTTAATAAGTTTGGTCTAGTCGCAGCTTTAAGGTCTTTGGTTTCAATATTTTGTTGCAGTCATGGTATATTATGCGTGTCCATCAGTATCAATATTCTCACATTCGAAAAAAACTAATTTAATAGGTGATTAAAAATAATCTAATGAACTAAATAATGCTGAAGAAATTATAATATTTTTGATTGTAAGAAATTAATTTTCATTAGATGGAAAGATTATCACGGAACTGGATGAATATATATAAATTCTGGAATAGAAATATATTCTATTCATTGCTTAAATTAACATAAATATTGATAAATTACTAGAACTGATTTTGTTAACATTTAAAACAGTTGACATCAGGTAATTCTGGATGAGAATACTGCGTGAGGTCTACTGTTCACAGAACTACTAGTTATAGGGAGTTCATGTTTCAATTTTCACTGTTAACTCAAACCAATAGGCCACACAGTTGTTTCTCATGGAGTTATGGGACGCTGGTAGTCTCTTAAATTGTGCAGTTATTACACACTCACCAGGTATTGTATAATCAACACAGAAATCATTCTCTCATAAAAAGTTTTTGATAATTATACTCTGTTTCTCATAACTTCCGAACATGTGTAACAAGACAGTATTTATTCAATTATACAGTATTACATAAAGTTCAGAAAAATACCACAGACTTAAGCCCAAAACATTTTAAATTCCAATAGGAATATAAGATAGGGAATACAATACAATGAATCTCAATTCTGAAGTCATCAAAATTGATACAGTGATGAACTTGAAAGCTGTTCAACAGAATAGAGTCGCTATAAGCCGAGAAGAAAGCATCAGCCAATGAGAGCGCGTTGTGGGCGAGGCCTTGTTCAAAGCATCCAATGAGGGGAAGTGAACTCGCACTTGATTGGTCGACGTTTTGTGACGTAGTGAACTGAACTGCTGGGAGTCGATAATGTGATTCGTCAAGAAACAATTCATTACTATCTCCAATCAATCTTGAGATATCAAAGCTTTGTAGTTTAAAGCAGTTATAATGAAACTATTTTACTCAATAATTGGAAATGAATATAATTTTGCAGGAATGTCTGGATTTTCAAAATGTAAATGGAGTGAAATGGAATTTGGCTGTGCCTGTTGATCCTCTACCAAATTATTTTGAATAATGATTGCATATCATTGAACCAATAAAGAATTGAAGTTGAATTGAACGATCAACGATTGTTATTATATTTCAAAGTTCAAAGTGATAGCTTGAATATATATCTCAGTATATTCAAGCTATATCCATCTCTAGTTGTATTAACAACTACAGAGACCACTAAATAACTTTTCCTATAGTTACGTTGAAAAGTGGCCATTGCTGCACTGATTACAGAACGCAAAGAATCACTTTCCGCTCTAGTGCGGGAAAAATTTTTCTGCACTCCAGATTTGCAACATGGCAACCAAAATACTTAGTAGGTTATATGGAGCAACAGTGCAGCAAAATCAAAATGAAGTTGGTAACATGACTGCTGTGGCTGCTATAGTGAGCAGAGGTGCAACGAAGCACAACGCGCTAATTATTATTCATTATATATTATAACCAAGGACAACGAGGACTTTAGGATTTTAGGATTAAGGTTTTTATCAATAATAAAATACACAGAAAAACATTTGATGCATTTCAGGCAATTTTACCCATAATTACCACTTTCATATTCAATGGTAACTGTAGGAAAAACTTAATGTGAAATACGTGCGCAAAGTTCTCTGCTGCACTCAAGAAACCATTCCGCCTCGCCTACGGCTCGGGCGTAAACGTTTCTTTCGGTGCAGCAAACTGTCACTTTGCGCACTAGTTGCACAAATAACTATAACAGACCAATTAACAAAACATATACTAATTCTACATGGACTAGCAGAAAATTGAAAAATACGTGTTCATCTCATAAAACATAGTACATTACCACATTTTTCAACTTACCAATCAGGAAAATGGATAGACTATCGACTACAATTACCAGTCTAGACGGCGCAATATTAGGCCTCTTTCACACGATAGGAGACGTGCAACTTGAACACTGAACAGTGTTCTCGTTTTTTTGTCGAAGTACATTGAGTCAAATCGTGTCTTTCACATGGTGACTCCTATCCAGGAACCTCGTTTTGTCACGTCTTTTCCCCTCGAGGCAAGCAGAGGCAAGATCTAACAACTACGCCGCCGTTTCCACAAAGTATGACTCATCACTTTTTTCTCAAAGTCTAACTTCCTTAAAAATATAGATAGAAGATTTCTGATTTCGGATTTGGATTCAGCGACCCCAAATTCTTTAAAGCGTAAGTCCCGTTTTCGAAAATATCCGAAAACAAGGAAGTTATGGCTGTTTTTAATAAAGCTTTCTATTATCATATAATTATACGGTAAAAACGAACAGGTACTGTACTATACAGTACGTAAGTACTCTAGCTATTATAATACAACTTACACTGTATTCGTGTAGGAATTTGGTAGGTTATTTATCTTGATTTCTGGAAATACCCCAAAATAAGGGAGTAAGATAACTTTGAAAAACCAAAGTTTTCCTGCCGATTGAAGAAACATTAAAAATTAGTCTACAAGACATATTATGTCTTAGAATAAAAACGTGTAACAAATATCAGATCACTATTCAAGCTATCAAGCTTTTCATAAGTTTGTGTCGACGGTATATGACATAAAAGGCAAATGCTCGCGCTTGGTCCATAGTTCTACGACTGAGGAATGAGGATTTAGGTCAGCAACTAAAATCGACAAGCCATGATTGTCAATCTTACTCATGATACAAAGCTTTGTACTATGATACATGGTTTTCATTCCGTATCATTCTTTAATAAAAATAAAACAAGATTCCGGTTTCAAAAGCATCAAAGTCGCCAGGCTGGTCTGAGCTATTCATGACTTTTTTTCAGTATGCATTATCAACTCAGCAGTTCTAATACACAGACATCACTACTTGGAATGCCATGACATTTTCTATTCTTTCAATTCCTATTATTACCATAGATCGATTCAGATCAGCACAATGTTTATACTGTATGTTCATAATAGATTTTTCTGATTGTAAAAAGAAATAGTCAATAATTGCTGGGAATTTAAAGTGATATTCAACGATTTGAACCTGATAAATTGGATTGTTGAATGACAATTGAAATTCAGTGAATTTTACTGTACAACATTCCTTTTCCTCCTATTTTATTGGGTGATGAGTGGAGATGATTTATGATTTCATATTTGGATTCATCTTTTCATAGTTCAATATTTTTTGGAAAACTAGAACTTTTAAAAATTAAAAATGTTATGTATAAACTTCTCAGGTGTTCAAAAACTTCTTAAAACCTTTGCCTGTCCCTTTGTGAGGCAGGAGTATTATTATCTTAGTATGTACTATATAATCATATGATAATGGAAAGCTATATTAAAAACAGCTATAACTCCCTTGTTTTCGGGTATTTTTGAAAATGGGACTTACGCTTTAAAGAATTTGGGGTCGCTGAATCCAAATCCGAAATCAGAAATCTTCTATCTATATTTTTAAGGAAGTTAGACTTTGAGAAAAAGTGATGAGTCATAGGTTTGAGCAAACGTCGGCATAGTTGTTAGATCTGTCGGCTTATTCGTAAGATCCCCATGTGAAAGTACAGGAGAGCTGCAAAATATGAATATGATCTTCCGTAATATGATATTCCAGGAGCGAGGTCTCTGTTTAGTGGTTCTTCTTCTTCTTCTCTTCTTCTTCTTCTTCTTTTCTTCTCTTCTTCTTCTCTCTTCTTCTTCTTCTTCTTCTTCTTCTTCTTCTTCTTCTTCTTATCTTCTTTTTCTTTTTCTTCTCTTTTCTTCTTCTCTTCTTCTTCGTTGATTCTTCTTCTTCTCTTCTTCTTCTTCTTCTTCTTCTCTTCTTTCTTCTTCTTCTTCTTCTTCTTCTTCTTCTTCTTCTTCTTCTTTCTTCTTCTTCTTCTTCTTCTTCTTCTTCTTCTTCTTCTTCGGCTTCTCTTCTTCTCTCTTCTTCTTCTTCTTCTTCTCTTCTTCTTCTTCTTCTTCTTCTTCTTCTTCTTCTTCTTCTTCTTCTTTCTTCTTCTTCTTCTCTCTTCTTCTTCTTCTTCTTTTCTTCTTCTTCTTCTTCTTCTCTTCTTCTTCTCTTCTTTTTCTTCTTCTTATTCTTCTTCTCTTCTTCTTCTTCTCTTCTTCTTCTTCTCTTCTTCTTCTTCTTTTCTTCTTCTTTCTTCTTTTCTCTTCTTCTTCTTCTTCTTCTTCTTCTTCTTCTCTTCTTCTTCTTATTCTTCTTCTCTTCTTCTTCTTCTTCTTCTTCTTCTTCTTCTTCTTCTTCTTCTTCTTCTTTTCTTCTCCTCTCTTCTTCTTCTTCTATTCTTCTTCTTCTTCTTTTTTTTTCTTCTTCTTCTTCTTCTCTTCTTCTTCTTCTCTTTTCTTCTTCTTCTTCTTTTCTTCTTCTTCTCTCTTCTTCTTCTTCTTCTTCTTCTTCTTCTTCTTCTTCTTCTTCTTCTTCTTCTTCTTTCTTCTTCTTCTTCTTCTTCTTCTTCTTCTTTTCTTCTTCTTCTTCTTCTTCTTCTTCTTCTCTTCTTCTTCTTCTTCTTCTTCTTTTCTTATCTTCTTCTTCTTCTTCTTCTTCTTCTTCTTCTTCTCTTCTTCTTCTTCTTCTTCTTCTTCTTCTTCTTCTTCTTTTCTTCTTCTTCTTCTTCGTCTTCTTCTTCTTCTTCTTCTTCTTCTTCTTCTTTTCCTGTCCTCTTCCTTCTTCTTCTTCTTCTTCTTTTCCTGTCGTCTTATTTCCCATCTTCTTTCTGTCTACTTCATCTCCTGTCTTCTCCTTCTGCTCGTCATTCTCCTCCTCCTCCTCATCCTCGTCCTTCTCTTCCTCATGCTGGCCCTCTAACTTCACCATGTCTTTCCTTCTAAATCATGTGGTTCGAGCTGTTTGTAGTTGCATTATCTTCATCATCGTCATCATCATCATATTTTTCACCGTAATGATGATTTCTTGAGAGTATGTTCATATAATATAAGCAGTACATTCATATCGATTATATTCGTACATATAAAATAGTGTCATAAAAGAATAATGTACAATATTGAATTTAGAAAGTCTTGAATATTGGTAGGGCTAATTCTAATCAATAGAAGCCGCCTCATCTTGGAGCAATAATAGTACATAGCTATTATCTTCTTCATCTTCTTCCTCCTCTTTTTCTTCTTCTTCTTCCTCCTCTTTTTCTTCTTCTTCTTCTCCAGTCTTCTCCTTCTTCTTCTTCTGCTTCATCTTAAAAAAGATGAAAATTGCGGCTGTTGTTCATTCATGAAAATTTATAATTCTCTTGACTGAGAAAATCTTGAAAGATGCCACTGATATTTATTCCATCAGCTCTTCTATTCAAATAAATTTACATTCCTTATGACTTTTGAATGATTTTTTCCTCGTGATTGTCAAGTTCATCTATAGGATACACAGTTTTATTAATACATAGTAATTTTTATATACATAGTATATACAGTTTTTTTACAGTTTTTTCAATATATAGTTTTATTCATTTATTCACAATTATTATCACAAGAACGTCAAAGTTCCACTCAAATGACAGGTGAAATGTCAGTATAATCTACAGATGGAAATTACTGAGATATTGCAATTATTCAAATGCTAATGAATTAATTATTATCATTAAACGAAAATCCAAAATAAATGCTGTAAATCACCCCGAAGACTTCTGCTACTGCAAATATTGACAACAGGGTAAACAGCTAGATGGAAATTCGATGAGCGCTACTATTCAAAAATTATTTGTCAGCCCGGGAATCGAACCCAGTACCTCCTAATTGCCGGTCAGGAATGCTCACCCTTACACCAAACTGTCAATTTGGTCAAGCTGCTAGCCATATATTGTCAGTTTTGTGTAAGGGTAAGCATTCCTGACCGGCATTTAGGATGTACTGGGTTCGATTCCCGGGCTGACAAATAATTTTTGAATGGTAGCGCTCATCGAATTTCCATTTAGCTGTTTACTCTGTTGTCAATATTTGCAGTAGCAGAAGTCTTCGGAGTGAATTACAGAATCTGATTTGGATTTTCGTTTAAAAATAATCAGTATAATCTAACAATAAATTATTCCTATAGCTATTGTGATGAATTTTTCAAATATAGATCTCATGAAAAGAGAGAAAAATTGTGATTACCTTTTAAAATGAAAGAATTTGCTAAAGGAATAGTTAGCGACCGAGCGATAAAGCTTACTTATCAATAACTGTATATTAGATAAGAGTACCGTTCTGTACTGAATATTTTCTAGGAAAATTATTCAATAAAATTATAATTATTTTGCAAATAAAGCAGAATTATTTATGAATCGCTCACTGATTTTGAGGTTACACTTTGTTACTATCGATCAGATGTTTTTAAAACAGTTCGAACGCAGCTGACTGATTCAAAGCATTGTCAAATGTCATGCCGGTTTTCATGCAAGGTAATATATTCCTAAAAATTATAAAACCATCAATAAAGGATCAAGAATTTCAAAATAAAAAATAAAATGTATGTATTATTGTTGAAATTATTTATTATTTAAGAAATTATATTATACGTCAGGTCTTATTGTAACTAAATAGGTCATAGCATGAAATTATATTATTGATAAAACGGCAGAAATTAATTATTAATAATCTCAAACCTAATAAAATTGTACAAGAATATTAATTTATAATAATTTAATTCAACTGAACCACATGGTAATTAAATCTCTATGGCAGGTCTAAGCCAATCACAGTGCATAGAAATAGCACCAAGACGGTGATCGTTTGAAAGCAAACATGTTAATCTATTATCAGACACCAACCCTGCCTTATCAGTTACACTAGCACGTGTACATTGTATGAGAGGAACTATGTCTAGAAGATTAAGCAGTTTTAAGAATTACATAAATTAAATTATTATTGTAATTAAAGGAATTGTATTCTACTACTTGCCACTGACGTCATGTTTACGTCACAAGCGTTCTACCAATGGCAAATTTTATGCAAATTATTACATTGAGATTCTGAGAAGCAAGGTCTAGCCTAAAAGCTTAGAGAAAAGAGCAGCACTTCCCTTTTGAAATCCTTACGTGTAGATATCTTTTTATAGTTACCAAAGACCTATTTGTGAAAATTTCTTGTTCGATTTTAAGGTTCTATTTGTGAGCCGATATTTTAGGCCAATTTATTTGTTATTTGTAAATTTCTGTTTTCATCAATCGATAAATTTAAAAAAGTTTAAAGTAAATTATCCCATAATTAATTTGGTGAAAGAAATATTAAATTAAAATTCCCCACGTGCTGAAACCGAAGCCTGGATTGCTGCCGATCAAACGATTTTTGATCTAAAGAAGAAAACCACGACCGCCAAGGAAATTCACGTGAGTTATAAGTTTTTTAAAAGGGGCCCCAATCTACGCTTCGAAAATATTCAGTGCAGAAAAACATAAATTTTTCTTCGTTAAATTACTGGCCACGCCGACAAGCGCTTTAGCATTTAAGAGCCTAGAATTTATTCATATTTAATTTCTAAGAATTTGTAGTTGATTAACTATCCTCCGCTGCCTGAACCACGACCCCGAGCAATTTTAAAAATTTTATAATTCATTTTTCTCACTATTTTTTTTTCTCAAAACTGTTAAACTTTATCAATTGTAAAATTCTGTTGAATCACGCATGGTATCATGCAAGCACAAGAACATTTTAACTCATTCTGTTAATGCTAAATTATTATCAACCTGTAAATCAAATTCTGAATCTGCACTGTATGATTGCATATTTTATTGTAATATATTTCAGTTTTGTTAATTCGCTTTCTGAGTTCGATTATTTCTTAAGCCTGTCAATTATTGTGTCTGATACGTTCTTATTATCAAGAACCGATCGAATACGATCATTAGAATAATTGAATTAAGCTGGATACTGGAACAGGTCTAAGTGGATGTAGCGAGTGGGGTCAGATCGAGATATTTATTCTTTGTCCTTACCTGCTCATATATCAGCTTTATCTGTTACCTCCCTCGACTCTTGGAGCGAACACATCAATTGTACAGCAGATGCAGCCATAGATCATATAAATTCCTACAATAGAGCTTAAAACCCGACAAGACTCTGTTCTCGAAATATATTCTGAACGATATTTGGTCCAAATACCGTATTTTAATCCTTCGGAATTTATTAGAGACGCAGTCCCGTAAATTATCTACATCGGGATTTTTGCTCGACCTGTATGATTTGTATGCTCATTCTTCACAGGTAATAATTTTAAGGTATCCGTATTCAGTGTTTAGCGATCGCTACCCTACTTATAAAAATTTCATCACAATACAATTTGTCATTAGAAGAATCAAGGGTGAGCGAGCGTTAGGCCTCCCGCGATTCCGACATTGTATGAATCTTGTAGTGAATCAATCAGTCTGGTGTACACTCAGCGTCCACACACGCAATTACAAAATTTATAGCCGCTACACCATTGACTCAGTACAAGATTCACTCTACATGTGTGAAGCCTTCAAAAAACGCACCACATGATTTGCCGGCCCAACGTGAGGCATTTAGATACAGCATTACATCACCCTATGTGTATTGTCCTATCCTTGGAGGTGAGAGTGACTCCCCCAGGAAGAGCACCACACTATTCATAACTGAATATTGTGGATAAGAATAATCTATTTACAAAGTAAAAAAATCCACTTTTTGATAAAATCTATGTATCAATGTGTACTAACGTGATAGATATTAGTAAATCAGTCTAAATTAGTAAAATTAATATAAAAATTGTTGTTATTCAAATCGATTAAAATTGAAATTCGGTAGCACTGTAAATCGTTTTCTCAATTTATATTTTCCCAACTGTTTTTTGAATTGTTGCACTGACTCTATTTTTCTTATGTCTGCTGGAAGTTTATTAAAATATCTCATCCCAGAATAAAAGGGAGTTCTCTCATTTTCTGTGCGGTGATGAATTGGGAAGGCAATTTTTATGTTTCTACGAGTGTTGTATTCGTGGTTGTCATTACATGATATTGAAACTTGTTATTTCATTTTTACATTAACTAATAATAATTGATTTATATAAATAGATGGAAGTGTTAGAAGCCCAAGCTGTTTAAAGTGTGCTCTGCAAGAATCTCTGGCTCCTAATCAACAGATTATCCTTAAAATCTTTTTCTGAATAATGAAAACCTTATAAGCATCTGCAGAGTTCCCCCAAAAGATAGTCCTATAGTTAAAATAAGTGTGTATGTTCTACAATAACTTCTGAACAATTTGATCAATCAGCTTCAAATTTTGAACACATAAACCCATGACGTAAATATGAACACATGGAGAATTTCAAATATTGAAATAGATATTCACACATATATTGAGAGCCTATCTTTTTTTGTCTGAAAAAGGACGATGGAGCAGAGCAAGTCAATTTTGTTGTCCAACGGACTTGGCCTGTGAAAAGGTTTGAAATTCTCCATGTCGGAGCTCATATTTACGTCATATTTATGTGTTCAGAATTTGAAGCTGATTGATCAAATTGTTCAGAAGTTATTGTAGAACATACACACTCACAGACAAACAACGACTTTGGCCTTGAGTCAAAAATAAGAACTTGCCAACGCTCGTTCAATTATTCTACTTTTTTATGTTTCCTGGACATAAGTAAGAGAGACATTTTAGAAGAGATTTGCTCTTGTTCTAAGCACAGATTCTCTACTTGTCTGTGATATAGACAATATAGACAATAGACGAGATAGACAATTAGTGATATAGATAATACTGTGATATAGACAATACTGTGATATAGAAATATAGACAATAGCGAGAAGAGAGTTGAATGGTTGGATGAATTATAAATGAGTTAATTAATTTGTCTCTTTTTCAGATGGAAGGACTTGTGCTACGCAGTAGGGTGGTGCCTCGTAGGCCGCCCCCCCACCCATACGCACTACGCAATAATCGTGTAAGGCCGCAAGGTAACGAAAACATTATAATCATTTCAAAAATAACTTATTTCTCATTTTTACTTTCCTTGCCCTATTACCATAGGTAAGGAAAGTATACTTTCCGAAAAAAAATTGAGTACCCAATTTCTAAATTTCTAAATGTTTCAAGGTCCCTGAGTCCAAAAAAGTGGTTTTGGGTGTGTGTGTGTGTGTGTGTGTGTGTGTGGTGTGTGTGTGTGTGTGTGTTGTGTGTGTTGTGTGTGACGTCTTATCAAAAAGGCATTTTCCGATTGGTTCTCGTGAGATTAATCACGGTTGAAATTAACCGGCTTTTGTGCAACTTGGCCTTAATATTACATAAGATTACCTGTAATAACTATCCTCTATAGAAGGCAGAGAATGGACAACGATGTTCTCCGATCTTCCTTCTCTGTCATTATAACGTGGACTTAACTATGGCAATTAGTAACTGTTCATTCTTGTTTAAAATGAAAAAATCTTATTTGTGAAGGAAATGTATGCTTCAATGATCAAATAATGAATTTTCATGACTTAGATTGAATATTTTGTTGTTTAATAATATTTTTGTATTGTTTGAAACGATGTGGGAACATTTCGGAACTAGGAAAGGATAGCGACATCTGCTTTGGGGAATGATAGACAAGGATAGCATGTTATGAGCTCTGGCTGAAACTTTTTTTGTTTTCTTTATCTTTATTATTGATTTTCATTATTACTATAATTTTTGATTTACTTTTTGTCTTGTTCTCTTTATGTTCTTTCCATAATTT